>NW_013954295.1:20459-22175 GCF_001266775.1 Austrofundulus limnaeus | reverse complement strand
AAAAACAGGTAAAAACACCAAAGAAACAGCTAACACAAAACTGCTAAAATCACCAAAAACTAAATACACCAAAAACAGGTAAAAACACCAAAGAAACAGCTAACACAAAACTGCTAAAATCACCAAAAACTAAATACACCAAAAACAGCTAAAAACACCAAAGAAACAGCTAACACAAAACTGCTAAAATCACCAAAAACTAAATACACCAAAAACAGCTAAAAACACTTCAACTGCTAAAACTGCTAAAAACACAAAAACGGCTAAAAAAACAAAAACTGCCAAAAACCCAACTTAAATCTTGATGGAAACTCTTCAGTCCCTTCAAACATTGTTCTCTTTGAAATCTGCTCCAGAAACTGGCTCGTTTTATTTTGTATGCTACTTTTAATTATAGCTATTGTTTTGCCACTTAGCTTTTAGCTACCACTTAGATGGATTAAGTTCATATTCTCCTCTTTTTAGCTACAATTTAGCTGTTAACATCTACAATGCAAACTGTAGTTATTTTATCAGGCTTGCTGGAAGTGAAGCAGCAGACATGGAGTATCTGAACATAAATGATCTAAACAGAACTAATAAAAAAAAACATGATGAACAATATTCATAAATTGGGATCCTGATCGTTTCAGGAAGTGTTTTGTTAATTGCAGCTTTATTACATAGTTTTTATTTTTTATTTTTCTGTTACAGTTTGTTTTACTAATTTCTGTTTTTGCAGAGTTCAGTTTGAGCATGCGTTGGTTACAGTTAGACAGTTAGGATAAGTATAGAAATGTTTCAATTTGAGCTGATGTCAGATAGCTCATTTTAGCTGCTGTCAGGTTTCAGAAGGGAAGTGAACAGATGAACAGAGATTACAGCAGGCATCATGGGGGAGGCAGGCTGTACCTTAGCATCACTGTGGTAAACAAAGATGTTTCTTGTGCTGTTGTCTTTCAGGTAGGTAATCTGCAGACCACAGGGATTACCAATCTTAGCTGGCTGGAAAGTGGCGTTAAGGGTTTCAATCTTCATTGTCGCCTTTGGATCTCTGGCCTTGATGGGAGCAAAACAACACACAGGGTCAGGTTTCAGACTGGTCCTTTACCAAGGGTTAGCAGTGTCATCAGCAGGGCTCACTCACATCCTGCTTGTTGAAGTATTTCAGAGCTCCCTCCCTCTCAGACAGGACAAACTTTCGACTGAAGAACTGACCGTTGTCTCGTCCTCGTTTCCATAGAAAACCCTCTCTGTACCCTGTTGGGAGAGGAGAATGAGACAGGAGACCAAACAGAGGACTGACCAGGAGCAGAGCAAGGCTTTAACTCTAACTGCAGCTGAACGATGCTCTCAGATCTCATTTCCATACAGAGGAAAGAAACAGGAAACAGAGTGAGTCAACACTGAGTCTGTCTTTAGTCTGTTACAGTTTTGTTTTATCTACATTATGAACAGAGTGAGTCGACACTGACTCTGTCTTTTGTCTGTTACCTTTGTTTTATCTGCAGTTTGAACAAAGTGAGTCAACACTGAGTCTGTCTTTAGTCTGTTACAGGTTTGTTTTATCTACATTATGAACAGAGTGAGTCGACACTGAGTCTGTCTTTAGTCTGTTACAGGTTTGTTTTATCTACATTATGAACAGAGTGAGTCGACACTGAGTCTGTCTTTAGTCTGTTACAGGTTTGTTTTATCTACATTATGAACAGAGTGAGTCGACACTGAGTCTGTCTT
>NW_013954295.1:11128-20449 GCF_001266775.1 Austrofundulus limnaeus | reverse complement strand
CGAAAACGCCACACGTCAACCACTCCATAAGTGTTAAGAAATKAAYKAATTGACTGGGCCGATTTAGAAAGAGAGATCCTCCCCACTGTACTACAATTGAGGGACGACAGCACACAGTTCACATCTCCCCCAATTATGAGATTATGTGTTGAAATATTAGGTAAATTTGAAAAAAAGCGTATTAAAAAATGTTTGATCATCCCAATTTGGAGCATGTACCGAGACTAAAATGACTGGAAGTGATTATCGTTTTCCCACCACAATAACATAACGTCCAGCAGCGTCCGTTTTAACACTGGATGCCGTAAATTGCACCTGTTTACTAACTAAGATGGCTACCCCTCTCGATTTAGATTGGAAATTAGACTGAAACACCTGACCAGACCAGCACCTGCTTAGAATTGCACTCTGCCTTACGCAAATGGGTCACCTGCAAAAAAGTAATATTAGCATCAAGTTGTCTTAAGTGTGTCATAACTTTCCTAAATTTCACTGGACCATTGAGGGACTTCACATTCCAACTCACACAGTTAACTGGGTGACTGTTGATGAACCTGTTAATATTAGAACTGCTCATGTATGGTCAATCGGACTGTAGTACAATATCAACAAACCATCACAAAAAATAACCTGAAAAAGACATTCTCAAAACAAATAGATCCGATATAGTCCCACCCCTTTCTCCTAAAAAAACCACGGAGAACMCAACAAACAAAAAATCCACACATTTGTGCTTATACTGGGGGACTTAACTCCCTGTCTGGACTCCTGCCACAACTAAATAACAATGACAAAAAAAGGGGGGGTTCCCTTACTTTAAAGTATTATTACTGTTTATGCTCCTTGCTGCACTGATAAATAAATCACTAACCAAGATCTGGACAGACCCCCTGTGAAACTCTCATACATAGAAAGAGGAATGTTGTCCATAGGAATAAAGACTAAAATTAAATCAAGATATAACACGGGACATAAAGTTGGAAGGCTCATTACACTGACAGTCATAATGGATCGATGAGAGTTGGACCTGCGGTCAACGCCGGTCCTCGTTGTCCGTCGCCGAGATGATCCTCTTTTTAAAGTAGTCCATTGCTTTATTGGCATCCAGGAACTCCTTGTTTTCCTCCCCATGAGAGATGCGGAGCCGTGCAGGAAAAAACAGGCCATAGCGAACATCACGTCATTGCGAAGGAGCCTCCTCACCTCCGTAAATGCTGCTTGAGCCTTGGCCACAGCCGCCGTGTAGTCAGATTAGGGCTGCCACAAACGATTATTTTAATAATCGATTAATCACCGATTATTTATTCGATTAGTCGACTAATCGGATCATACGTTAATTGAATATAAAACATAGAGCTTATCACATCAGAATGCAGCTGCTATTATATAACCATCGTTAGAGTTTAGCTATATGCTAACTAAAAATAATTGCTGTGGAAGGCAAGTTCTGCTCTGCAGATATTGCACAAGTTTCTCTTTCATTTTCTTCAAATGATCCCACACTTTGAGCTCTGTTGTCAGGTAGCCATGATACCAGAGCCTGTCTGTATAATGTCTTGTGACATCCACGGCCTACCCCAGTTACCACTACTGTGCATGTGTGTCAAGGACAGAAAGGCAGATGTGGCAGTGGAAGGTGTCAAAGCAGTTTGGAGAGAAAAACAAAGTAAAGAACAACAACAACAAAAAAAAGAAAACGATTAATCGATTATTAAATTAGTCATCGATTATTTTAATAATCAATTAGTCGTCGATTAATCGATTAATCGTGGCAGCCCTAAGTCAGATGTGATGATAATCGGTGCCTCCTTAAAACGAAGATGGCCGCGGCTCCGCGCCCGATGCAACATTTCCACACATTCTTGATAATAGTGCAGTTTAGCGACAATGACCCGCGGCTTATCTCCTGACTTGTTCCCACCTGTAGAGCGATGAGCTCGGTCAACCAGTGGCTCTTTATCCATCTGTAGAACCTCTGCTAGCAGTTTAGCCACTGCTGAAGTTGAGCTGGATTCTGGCGTCTCTGGAACTCCAATAATCTGCACATTGCACCTTCTCATGCGCCCCTCCATATCGTCACACTTCTTTTTGAGCCCATCAACTTCTTCTTTCAGTTCCAAGACGGTGGTGCTCAGAGAAACAACCTCATCGGACCAGGTCGACAAGACGTCCTCCATCTCTTTTACGCTCTGCTTAAGGTGGTCCAGGTCGGCGCGTAGTAGCATTGTGCCGTTAGCCACTTCCGCTCTCACCGCTTGTAGCTCTCCTTTAATAAGAATAAACTCTTCAGCTAAAGCCGCTTTTATTTCGGATTTGATCACAGCTGAGAGATCGGTTTTTATAGTGGCAAGAATGTCAGACTTCAAGGAGAGTGTGTCCGTCTCACTGCGCGAGGGGGAGGAGGACGTCGAAGGTCCGGCTTTAGCTGCAGTCTGCTCCGAGGCGGCGTCGGGCCTAACAGCCGCAGAGCTAGAATGTTTGCCTTTCCTCGAGTTTGTCGCCATTCTTCTATTCTTCCAGGCAAGAATCACTCAGGGGTCGAGTCCAGACAGACCAAATGTTCAAAACAGCAAGGACATTTAGTAGAGAACCATAAACGGAACAAGTCGGAGCGGGAGTCCACGCGACACACGTCTTACTCCTCCGCTATCTTGCCCCGCCCTCACAAAAACTTTTTTATCAAGATTGACAAAGAAACAAATGTCAAAAAAGCCTTGAACTACAGGAAGGAAGCTACTTATCAAACTGAGTTTGTAAAGAAATAAAGAGAGAGAGATGCTGCAAGCTGAAAGACTGCAGAACATGAAGCTGAGGTATTAGAGTTACAATGAACTGAACAAGAGCTAAAATCAGCCAAACAAAATCTAGAAGATAAAAATAACAGAACGAAAGATAAAACATAAAATCTGCTAAATCTGTAACTAATGACTAAAATGATTAAGACAATAGTTGTATGTTAGTTATTGTTGAGGATTGTAGCAGTACTTGTTAGGAGCGGGGACAAAAGGTCAGAATAAGGGTCGTATAAACATCTGGTAAGAACATTCTGTAAAAGGTGAGATCATCAAACAGTCTACAAATAGATTTAATAAGTGTGTATTGGGTGGTCTTAAATTTCCAGCCCAATTCTTGGAAGTGACCACCTTTCCTGGTTACGTAGAATTTGTGTTATGAAAACAGTTTGGGTATAAAAGGGTCTGGTTTCTAAATACGTCAGTTCAGTTGGGATGTTTCTGTCAGTTGTATTGATCTGCTGAACTCAATAAAACTCCCTCTTTGGCTGGCCAAAATCGACGTCTCCTTATCTTCATTTAATATTGATAACAGAGAACAATCTGCCTCTTCATTAACAACATTAGCTAAAAGTTCATATGAGCAGAACAACAGGAGAAATTGTTTGTAATCAGATTGGATCGATTTATTGATAAACAAAATGTCTTGAGTAATAATCAATATGGATTTAGAGCTAGTAATTCAACATCAATGACTCTCATGGATTTGATTGAACAAATAACAAAAGCTGTTGATCAAAGACAATATTTTGTTAGCGTTTTTGTTGATTTAAAGAAAGCTTTTGATACTACTGATCACAGTATCCTTCTTGAGAAACTATACAAATATGGTATGAGAGGTCTGATACAGTGGGTATCTAGTAATCTGACAAACAGGAAACAATTTGTTCAAATGATGTAAGATCTAAATTTGGTGATATTACATGTGGAGTTCCACAAGGTTCTGTGCTTGGACCAAAGTTGTTTCTCTTATATGTAAATGATTTGGTAAATGTGTCAGGGTTGTTTAAATGTGTTTTGTTCGCAGATGATACGACTTTTTTTTTGTTTGGGCAAAGATTTAGAACAAATGTTCAGGATGATTCAGACAGAATTTGTAAAAATACAATCTTGCTTTAAGCTTAACAAATTATCACTAAATTTGGACAAAACAAATTATATGATATTCAGTAATAGAAAAAGAACGGTCGACGTTTCATTTAAAGTTGATGGTGTGGAAATCTATAAAGTTAGTGAAGCAAAGTTTTTGAGTGTTATAATTGATAAAAACCTGACCTGGAAACATCATATAAATTACTTAAGAATAAAAATAGCAAAATATATTGCAGTACTACATAAGGTAAAGGAGTTGTTTAATGATAAAGCACTATTTGTATTGTAAAACGCAATAATTGTTCCACATTTGATTTATTGTGTTGAAATTTGGGGTAAGGCATGTAAAACATTTTACAAATTCTATTTTTATTCTGCAAAAAAGAGCTATAAGAATTATTACCAGAAAGCATTATAGTCACCCATCTAATGTATTGTTTCATCAATTGAAATTACTAAAATTTTATGAGTTAGTTGATTATAAGATTTTGTTGATTATGTATAGGGCTCATAAAGGTGTATTGCCTTTGAATATTCAATCTAATTTTGTTAAGAGGGAAAGTTGTTACAATTTGAAAGGATTTGAAATGTTTATAATATCTAAAATTCGAACAAACTTGAAGGATAAATGTACCTCAGTTAAGGAATAAGAATGTGGAATAACTTGGACAGCGATTATAAAAATGCTGATTTCATTAATTTTTTCGGTAAAATGATAAAAGTTAAATTATTTAAAAAATACGAAGCTGATGTTTGAGGGGTTAATCAATTTTTTTTTTTTTTTTGCTGATGAGGGTGTAAAGTTATATATGAGCATGTGTATATGTATGTTTATATATGTGTATATGAATGTGTGTATGTGCACACATATAATGTGTATATATTTAATTTTTTTTTGTTAAAAAGGGGCAGATGTTATAAGATTCTTTTCTTCTTCTGCTTCCTTTCATTTTGGAATTGTGTTTCTTTTTTTGTTGTTTTTGTACTGAAATTTTTGTTTTTAAATCGAAATGAATGAAACTATTAAACTAAAAAAACTTTAGTTAAAAGATGAACTTAACAACAGGTCAAACAGCAGAAATGATTGATCAGGTCCGTTTGAACAGAACTAAGACTGTCAGTCCTCAGAGGTATGTGGGCTGCAGAGCTCTGGTTCTGAGAGCAGCTTCAACACAGGAACATGTCACCTGACTGCGGTCTTTACCTGCAGAGTAAGGCTCCTGCTTCTCCATAAACTCAAAATCGTTTCTTTCATACTTGGCTCTGATCCACTGCTCCCTCAGCAGCCTGCAGAGAAAACAACTCACCGTTAGCTTTTGATGTGAACTGCACACACGACTGAAGACAAGAACTGCTAGTTTCTGTTGCAATCAGCAGTTTGTCAACATTTTCACTATATGCAATGAAAAGACCAAGCATCCCACCCACTGCCTGTCCTGCTGGAGTTTTAACCTAAAACTGTCTTATGATGAGAAAAGAATGAAGTCAGAGCTGTTTTAATAACTGTTTGCACTGTCTCATGCTGTGTAGTTCTCACGAGCTGTTAAAGCAGGACCAGCAACTTCATCTAAAATCAAACTAGATTATAAAAATGAACTGACATAATGACAATATTTACAGGATGTCAGTAATCCTGGCCCAGAGTGTGTGTTGAGACGATCACCGCATCTGTCCAGTGTCAGTATCACTAACACAGATTAAAACAGGCCTATAACTGCAGATGAACACTCAATCATTCCTTTCCAACAGCTTCCATGAAAGATTCTGCTAACAGACAGTGGTTGAAGTTCGCTGATGTTTTAGGCAAAAAGACAACCAGAGGCCTATTGCACAAATCTAGGATAAGGGATTAACCTGGGATTTTGGTGTAAACCTGAATTTATTAAGCCTTGAATCGGTTGCATGAACTACGAAGCACTTATGTTTCTGTGGTAACAAGTGCTCTGAAACTAACCTGATCAGGTTTAAAGTGAAGCTTATTTAATCTGTTCATGGTTTTGAGCAGTAGAGTCATTTTACTGCAGAAAACTGTTCCTCTAACCAGGTTTTACAGTCTGATATCAGCTAAAAAGTCTTTTTGATCTTGTTTTTAGACCCATATACTAAACAAGATCAGAATATGTTGGATTATTAATCTTGTTAATCTGAAAAGTATTTTTTTTACTTCAAGAAGTCTTACCAACTGTCAAACTGCAGATTATTACCTCTGCCAAGGGCGAGGTAATGTTTTCGGTCGTGTATGTCTGTCTATCTGTCGTTCTGTCTGTGGACAACATTACTCAAAAACTTGTGGACAGATTGTCATGACATTTTTACCACATGTGTGTACTGGGCCAAGGAACACACCATTAAATTTTGGTGATGTTCTGGATCACGATGTGGATACAGGACTTTTTTTCTTTTAACACTCTGAGATCGGCAAAGCTGTGATGCTTTCACAGGGCTTCTTTAAAAAACAGTGAGCTGGATTGGACAGCACGGACTTCAAACTTTATAAAACTAATGTTAAAACACATTTAATGATGAATAATTTTTACCATAATATGCACATTTACAGAATGTTTTGTGACCAGGAAGTGCGTGACTGCACCATGAAACCTATTTTTCCCATTTCCTCAAACACACCACATTTCTGAAACAACCAATGAAAACAGTTTGTCTCTACTAGGCTTGTAAACAGAGAGCTGCCGGGCCTCAAAGTTTGGAGACGAGGGGAGCCAGGAAGCACTTTATAAAGAGAGTCAAACCATTACAAACTCATACAAGGAGATAAAACAGACGTTTTACATGGTGAAATGTGACTGATGAAAACTTAGGAGCTTAATCCCACACCAGTTTGACCATGAATAACGTCGGGTGACCAGTCTGACTTTTTTTTCCACATTGGACTCCACAGAGAAGAAATCCCATCATACTGCTGCTTAAATGTTCACTACGTCAGAACTTATTCAACAAATGTGTTTCCATCTCTGCTTTGTGCGTTAACTCTAACAGGATGGAGGACACTGGTCTTGGTGGAGGTTTGAACTCTCTGAGTGCTTCTAGTTAATCATTAATTTGAAAAGAATAAGGGTCTAATCTAGTATTTTAACTTATTTTAAAAGCCTAACTTTTGTAGAGTCTGATCAGAAATCAGTTCTTCATACACTTATTAAATTTATTCTAATTTTCTTTGCATTAAAATATTACAGAGTAAAAATATTTATTTAATTTATTTATCAGATTATCCATGAGAAATGAGCCTCAGCTGAAAGAGCCAAAAATAAATAAATAAATAATCTGCTCCTTTTTTCCCTTAACTTTTCTCTGCAGGCTGTTTTTAATGCAGAACAGAACAAAAACCCAGGCAAACTAAAATGAACCTTGTGACATAAACTTTTTCAAAAGTAAAAATCGAAACGATCCCACTCTGAGACAATGGATCATCTAGAGCAGTGGTTCCCAAAGTTAGCGTCAGGACCCCACATCAAGGTGGGGTCCTGAAAAGATTTTCTGAATTAATTACACTTAAAAATTACAAGTAAAAACTTTTTTTTTTCCTTTGTTGTTACAAATGTGTAAAGTTAGTGTGCTTAAAATGGAGAAAAAGACAGTAATAAATACTGATACTTTACTTCTCTCTGTTTGATGTGAAAAAGTAGCCGTGTTTCCATCCAATTTTAATTTGAATTTTGAGCAATTTTTTAACTTTTATACTGATGGCCTGAAACATTCAGCACCATCAGTATGTACTCTCTGTTTATGCTCCACAGCCAGTACACAGGCTGGCTGAAATGTAACCATTAGCATGGCTAAAACATGTCAACAAACTGTGAGACAATTGATTTTCCAAGAACAAACTCAAACTATCAGTGGAAGGAGAGAATAAAGACGTCCAGTGTTCTCCTTCTTGGTCCAGACTAACAGGACATGAACTTACTTGCAGTCTGTGTGTGTTGGTCTGTAGTAGAAAGCAGGAACCTTCTGCTCATATTTGGCTTTAGCTGCACCGTTTCCCATCGCAGCCATTAACTAGAGAGGAGACAAGAAATATTCTAGTGTTACTGTTCATGTTCAGAAACATCCTTTCACAGGACACTGATTTGTTCTTTTCTCCTCCAGTATAAAGAAAAAGATTTAACAGCTTCATCCATCAAAGAGTCAAACCCATCTGCTGTTTAAATGTGCTTTACTCTGAAAACTCCAACATTAAACACCTGTTACACGTTTATTTTCTTTAAAAAACACTGTATGAAATTTTTTTAAAAATTCAGCTCTCCTCAATACAGATTAAATCATTTGGTGTTTATTTTACTGCAAACATGAATCCCCAGAATGCACTGCAGATAAATAAATGTAATTATTTTAGCTGTAGTTCATGTGTGTGTGTGGGAGGGGGGGGACTTTTTTGCTACATCATAAGGAGGGATACATATGCCAATTTTAGGCAAGGGGTCTGGGTTCGGCTAATGACCGGAAAATGAATGGAAGTCAGTTCAAAGTCCCCATTATAATAGAAAACCCAGCATGTGTGTGTGTGTGTGAATAATACAGGTCCATGTTCAACTATTGGTCTCAAACTTTTCAAATAAACAGCACTCGGTTGTAACACCAGCCTCACAATCTGATAAACAATATTTTAACTAACTTCATATCAGAAATAAAACTTGGGCCTTATCACAATGAATATCTAAAATGTGATTTTCTTTAACTGAAAATTCTGTCTCATGTTGACTAGGAAGACATCTGCAATATAGATTTTTACTAGCACAACGAGATTAACTGAAATTTGATTATTTGCTACTAACAATGTGATTGTTAATAATTTGAATTCTGACTTGTAATAATGGTGCTGAATCTGGAGACAGAGTGTTATTGAAATTTCTGAAGACAGGGGTGTAGTTTGATTAAATGGTAAATGGTCCTGCCGTACTTTGCTCCAGCTGGAGTGAGCGAACAGGCAGAGCTGAGACATAACAGAATATGTCCTCTCACATCAGTGGGCTCAGAGTGACAGAACCAACAGAGACGAGCAGACAGTGGCATTAGCATCGTACCTCCACCTCACTGTCCTCCCACGTGTCCTGAACACACTTGACTCGGCTGATGTGAGGGATGCTCCGATGAAGGAGCGAGCAGGCCTGGCAAACAAACACACCCAAAGTCAGCGACGCCCAATCTGGCTCTGCAGGAGGAGGAAGAAGAGGAGACGATGTGGTGAGAGCAAACATGGAGGAGGACGCTTGAAAAGTGCTGATACAGGATGAGCAAAACAAACACATGAAGCAAGTATCAGAGGCAGTCTGCCTGATACTGAGTCTGCCTGAGTCTGAGTCTGTCTGAGACTGAGTCTGAGTCCGACTGAGTCTGAGTCTGTCTGGGACTGAGTCTGTCTGAGAGTAAGTCTGACTGAGTCTGAGTCTGTCTGAGTCTGAGTCTGTCTGAGTCTGAGTCTGTC
>NW_013954295.1:10138-11097 GCF_001266775.1 Austrofundulus limnaeus | reverse complement strand
TGTAAGTTAAATATTTAGTTTATAAACTATGACATTTATAAATGTATGAATCATGGTGAAAAACTGACTTTGAAAAATAAATCTGTTCTTTTTTTTCTTATAAAAGGCTAAAAAAAACACAAATGTTGGTGGTAATTTTTGACTGTGTATTAACGGCAGCCCATCCTGTCCTCCTGCACATCATCTCCTCAGCAGCAGCACCACAGCCCTGCAGGTGCACGTGCACGCTCCGTGCACGCTGCACCGGCTCCACGGGCACTGGGGGGGGGGGGGGGGTCTTACCTGGATTACCGCAGTCAGCGCATGCCTCGTTCCCGGTTCTGCTCAGCACGTCCTGCAGCCGCAGCTGACCCTTCTCCGGCTCCAGCGCCATGCTGTTCATCCGCCCTGCCTCCCCGACAACATCCAGCAGCAGGTCGGACACGCAGGCGGAGAGCAGCCGGGCCCCTCCAACCTGAGCCGGACAGGAGAGAACCGCAGCACCCGGAGAGGACTGGATGATGGACTGGTGTCCCTGTGTGTCCCTGTGTGTCCCTGTGTGTCCCTGTGTGTCCCTGTGTGTCCCTGTGTGTCCCTGTGTGTTCCTGTGTGTCTCAGAGCATGATGATGAGGAGTGAAGAAAGGGCTGCTGCCTCCTCCTCCTCTTCCTCCTCCTCCTCCTCCCTCCTGCTGGTCATGGTTTACAGAAACACGCCCTCTAGAGGTGGACACCTGCAAATCATACTTTTTACAAACACTATGTCCAGTGTTTATAAAGTACCACAAATGACATTTGAGTAAAAATACAAGTATCTTAGCACAAACTGACTTTGGTAAAAGTTAAAGTGTCCTTTAGGAATATAACTTGAGTAAAAGTCTTAAAGTATGTGATATTTGTTGTAGTTAAGTATTAAAAGTCAAAGTCTAGATTTAAAAAGAGCAGTTAGATTTTCTGTAAGGACATTTATTAGGAGGTGACC
>NW_013954295.1:9056-10071 GCF_001266775.1 Austrofundulus limnaeus | reverse complement strand
GAGTCTGTCTGAGTCTGAGTCTGTCTGAGTCTGTCTGAGACTGAGTCTGTCTGAGTCTGAGTCTGTCTGAGTCTGGGTCTGTCAGAGAGTAAGTCTGTCTGAGTCTGTCTGAGACTGAGTCTGACTGAGTCTGAGTCTGTCTGAGACTGAGTCTGCCTGTGACTGAGTTTGAGTCTGACTGAGTCTGAGTCTGTCTGAGACTGAGTCTGCCTGTGACTGAGTCTGAGTCTGCCTGTGACTGAGTCTGAGTCTGCCTGTGACTGAGTCTGTCTGCCTGAGACTGAGTCTGAGTTTGCCTGAGACTGAGTCTACCCGAGATTGAGTCTGTCTGAGTCTGAGTCTGTCTGAGAGTAAGTCTGACTGAGTCTTAGTCTGACTGAGTCTGAGTCTGCCTGTGACTGAGTCTGAGTCTGCCTGTGACTGAGTCTGTCTGCCTGAGACTGAGTCTACCTGAGTTTGAGTCTGTCTGAGACTGAGTCTGTCTGATTCTGAGTCTGTCTGAGAGTAAGTCTGACTGAGTCTGAGTCTGACTGAGTCTGTCTGCCTGAGACTGAGTCTGTCTGAGACTGAGTCTGTCTGAGACTGAGTCTGTCTGAGAGTAAGTCTGACTGAGTCTGAGTCTGACTGAGTCTGAGTCTGTCTGAGTCTGCCTGAGACTGAGTCTGTCTGAGACTGAGTCTGGGTCTGTCTGAGACTGAGTCTGCCTGAGACTGAGTCTGTCTGAGACTGAGTCTGTCTGAGACTGAGTCTATCTGAGACTGAGTCTGGGTCTGTCTGAGACTGAGTCTGCCTGAGACTGAGTCTGTCTGAGACTGAGTCTGTGTCTGTCTGAGAGTGAGTCTGTCTGAGTCTGAGTCTGTCTGAGACTGAGTCTGTCTGAATCTGTCTGAGTCTTGAGTCTGTCTGAGTCTGTCTGAGACTGAGTCTGTCTGAGTCTGGGTCTGTCTGAGAGTAAGTCTGTCTGAGTCTGAGTCTGTCTGAGACTGAGTCTGACTGAGTCTGAGTCTGTCTGAGA
>NW_013954295.1:6390-7017 GCF_001266775.1 Austrofundulus limnaeus | reverse complement strand
TGTCTGTCTGAGTCTGAGTCTGTCTGAGACTGAGTCTGCCTGAGACTGAGTCTGAGTCTGACTGAGACTGAGTCTGAGTCCGACTGAGTCTGAGTCTGTCTGGGACTGAGTCTGTCTGAGTCTGAGTCTGTCTGAGACTGAGTCTGACTGAGTCTGAGTCTGTCTGAGAGTAAGTCTGACTGAGTCTGAGTCTGTCTGAGTCTGTCTGAGTCTGAGTCTGTGTCTGAGACTGAGTCTGTCTGAGTCTGGGTCTGTCTGAGAGAAAGTCTGACTGAGTCTGAGTCTGACCGAGTCTGAGTCTTAGTCTGCCTGAGACTGAGTCTGCCTGTGACTGAGTCTGAGTCTGTCTGAGACTGAGTCTTAGTCTGCCTGAGACTGAGTCTTAGTCTGCCTCAGACTGAGTCTAAGTCTGTCTGAGACTGAGTCTTAGTCTGTCTGAGACTGAGTCTGCCTGAGACTGAGTCTGTCTGAGACTGAGTCTGCCTGTGACTGAGTCTGAGTCTGTCTGAGTCTGTTGGAGACTGAGTCTGAGTCTGACTGAGTCTGAGTCTGTCTGAGACTGAGTCTGTCTGAGACTGAGTCTGAGTCTGTCTGAGTCTGACTGAGTCTGAGTCTGTCTGGGACTGA
>NW_013954295.1:3629-3964 GCF_001266775.1 Austrofundulus limnaeus | reverse complement strand
GTCTGAGTCTGCCTGTGACTGAGTCTGAGTCTGTCTGAGACTGAGTCTTAGTCTGCCTGAGACTGAGTCTTAGTCTGCCTCAGACTGAGTCTAAGTCTGTCTGAGACTGAGTCTTAGTCTGTCTGAGACTGAGTCTGCCTGAGACTGAGTCTGTCTGAGACTGAGTCTTAGTCTGCCTGAGACTGAGTCTTAGTCTGCCTGAGACTGAGTCTGAGTCTGTCTGAGACTGAGTCTTAGTCTGTCTGAGACTGAGTCTGCCTGAGTCTGAGTCTGTCTGAGTCTGTTGGAAACTGAGTCTGAGTCTGTCTGAGACTGAGTCTGCCTGAGACTGAGTC
>NW_013954295.1:0-421 GCF_001266775.1 Austrofundulus limnaeus | reverse complement strand
AACGCAGCTAGTGTTGACTAATATTTTTATAAAGAATGTCTGAAAATTCCAAAATATTAATGTAGTAAAATAAGAACTAGCAGTTTTGTCTTTGATCCATTACTTGTTTGGTCAGAAACAGGTTGTTAGCTGACATCAGTTTCTGAAAGCTAAATTCGACGTGGTCACTGCAGCCATGGATTATAAGAGGAAACACGATTAGAGAGAGGAGGAAACTTGTTGAGTTAAATAAAGAAAGAAAGTTCAGTCCCACATGAATTAGTAGGGACAAGAAAAAAAATGGGAGGACATCTCCAGATTTTTGACTGCATCTCATGAAGCCTGCAGTCACTTAGATCAGGAGCAGGTAGGTGTGGCCCAACAGAACTGAAATGGAGGAGAGATTAAAGGTGCAGTATGTAACTTTTCTAAAAATATATTT
>NW_013954294.1:33319-33780 GCF_001266775.1 Austrofundulus limnaeus | reverse complement strand
ATAACACAAAATAAGTTTTCATGTAAAAAAAAAAAATCCGATTTTTTTCAAACGGCCTACAAATGCCACCAAAAAGTATCATGGACCTAGAAGTTGTTTGAAAACTTCTGATCTGGTAATATTTAGAGCAATCAAAATCTACTTTCAAGACAAGAACCGAAGAACTGGCTCTGAGTGACAGGAGAGTGGAAAACAGATGGAGCAGCCACAACATGACATTATGGACATAAACACTACTAAACAAAGATAGAAGAAGGATTCTTACTTGTGAAAAGGATGAAGGTCCACTTTGGATAGGGGAAGAGGATCTGAAGGTGGAGATGGAAGGACAGTAATGGTTCCAGAAGGGGTCCAAGAAAACGCTGAGCTGAATCAAAAAACAAAAATTACAACTGAAGGTTAACACTCCAGCATCAAGGACTGGCAGCAGACTCCTCTTAAGCTCCACTGATGAGTATTAC
>NW_013954294.1:30753-32319 GCF_001266775.1 Austrofundulus limnaeus | reverse complement strand
GGTCATAAGTTTTTGCCATGAATATTTTGTGGGTCAGAAGATAAAAAGTTTGGGAACCACTGATTGAAACTGTTTCTGGAGAGCCAGACCTCTGTGATAGACGTTTGTTTTGTGCTGAACTCGACCAGAACTCACCTGTTGTGCACTCAGGTGAGGACTGCTGGTTGACTCCAAAATGTTCTTAGCAGATATTTGGACACAGCTTTGTTTCTTTTTAGTCAGGGAAACCAGTAAAGTTGGTAGCAGATTTTTGTAGGTTTAACGAAGAGGCAGTTAGACGTCACTGGAACATGGCTCCTTCAGTTTTACTAAGAGGAGGAAAAACCATTCAATTTTAGGAGGAAAAACCATTCAATAATAATATATCAAAACCAATCATATTCATCGGTTGGTTATTCTTGCAGACACCACAGTTGTATTTAGACGTTTTGTTTACCTGTAGCTTATCATTTTTGGCTCAAAGTGCCATGAATTCCACATTATGCAGTGATTGTGACTTCAAGTTACAAAAAAAAACATGAAAAAGAAAAAATCAATAAAGGTTTAACACCTTGAGCAACAATTCTTACATTTACATATTTTCTACAACAAATTATCCTAAATCATTCTCTTAAATTTAATAATAATGGTAAATTTAATAAATATTATACAGGGGAATTTAGAAAATAAACCTATTCCAATTTTAGTTAGATTTTTTTGGAAACAAAGTTAATTAACTGTAAAATAATCTATAATGCAGGTATAAAACAATATTTTGAGCCACGCCCCAAACCAGTAGGTGGCGGTAATGCGTAGTTTTTTGCCAACCCGCTAATAAAAACAACAACAAGAAGAAGAATAGCAGGAACAAWAGCAAACGTTTGGTGAAACCGTGCGTCTACTGAGCTCTTTCTTCTTCAGTCCTTTTCGGATTAAAAAAAATGCCTATGAGGAAATGTATTTTCGGATGCCAAGGAGACGACCCTCTTTTTAAACTTCCCAACGATGACAATGTTCTTAAAAAATGGTTGGACTTCATCTTTGGATGTAACTTACGTAAGATTAAAAAACATGTATTTATTTGCGCGAGCCACTTTACGGATGACTGCTTCCTGAACAARAGGGAATTTAACAGAGGACTGATAACAAGACTGTCGCTGAAAGACGATGCTGTTCCGACACTGAAAAGGACGCCGACACCACCGCCGTGTGTTCAGGTAAACTGAAAAACAACTCGTTTTGTTAGCATCATTGYTTGGTTCATCTGTGACCTATCCTTTAGTTGGCTTACAATACATTTTAGTAATACCGTATTCTGTCATGTTTATGGAGTAATTTAAACATTTCACTTACAGAAGCTAACTATTGTAWAAAAATGTGAGTAAACATGTATGTGGATAAACTGTTAGCTGCCGATTCACATACTCTTAGGGAAGTGGGCGATCCTGGTCCTCGAGGGCCGCAGTCCTGCATGTTTTACTTGTTTCTCTGCTCCAACAAATGAGTGATTATCAGACCTCTACAGAACATAAAAGAATCCATCCATCCATCCATCCATCCATCCATCCATCCATCCATCCATCCATC
>NW_013954294.1:28415-29753 GCF_001266775.1 Austrofundulus limnaeus | reverse complement strand
AAATGTTACCTTGGGCCATAAACATGGAGAACATGAGTAAACTTGTAACATTCCGCTCAAACTCCAGTAACATCAAAGTTATGTGTTTTTGGAATAGTGATGATGATGATAATTAAAACTGGACTTATCACACCTGTCATTCAGACTTTATTCTCCCAAAATATGTTTTTTAATCATTCTAAACGTAAAAAAAAAATCTGCTGTAATTGCACATCTGTGTTTATTGTCTGCATTGTGATACTTTACAGTTAATAGTTCGTTGATTATTTTGCTCTGAAAATAGGCAAATTCTGATTCCAAATGTCAGATTCTGATAGTCTGTCTAGAAAATAAAACATAGCTTTTTTATTCTTGCACATTTATTTATATTATATTTTTAATAGTAGCCGTATCATGGCTAGTCAGTGTTAATTTCGTTTTTTGTGTACTATCTACGTTTTGTAAAGTAACTAGCATGTGAACCTCTGTGCTGATGCTCCTGGGACACATGAATTTCCCCTCGGCGGGACAGTAAAGGCTTTCTATTCTATTCTGTTCTATTCTATTCTATTTTTTACTGACTTGTTTATTTCTTCAGGCTTCACCTGCGACCACAAGCTCTGCTTTGGAAAATACTGCAACTTCATATATTAAAACAAGATCAGTGTCTACACAGTTGTCAGCTGGAACGTTGAGGTCTCAACACTACCGGAGTAAAGGTGAATATATAGTGACGTGGATAAAATGTTTTTCCCACACCAGTGTTGTTTGTTTAGGTGAAATTGTGCTGTGATATGGAAGCTCGGTGTAGTTTACTTGGCATCTGAAAATACATTTGAATCTGAAAAGGGCTGCGCTCAGAAGTAGTATTGGGAGCTCAGCAGACAGTTTCAGTTTCAGCAGTTTGGTTTGTTGCTGCAGAGAGCCTGCAGGAGTCACAGGTGGGGGGTGGGGAGGTGTGCTCTGTGATGAGGAAGCTCAACTTGGAGACACAGAGGAGGAGCTGATCCTAAAAGGTAGTTCTAGTCCCAACCAGTGGTTTCTGCTCCCCTGCCTGGCTGCCTCAGGACACACCAGGATAGGCCTGTCACGATAACAAATTTTGCTGGGCGATTAATTGTCTCACAGGTTATTGCGATAAGCGATAATATTGCCTGGTGACCATTTTACAACTAATATAAAAGCGTAATATGTAAGTGTAATAAATCAATAAACTTTCATTTTTAAAGAATGTTTAACAAAGTGGACTCTCAGTCTCTAACAAAAATGCACTTGAATAAAAAAAAACAAAGAACAACAAAATGTAAATTAAACGCCACACACAACTAAGACAGTAAATAAACATAAAGAGCAGCATCT
>NW_013954294.1:22425-27415 GCF_001266775.1 Austrofundulus limnaeus | reverse complement strand
ACCTCAAAGTGCACGAGCTTCAAACTTCAGCGTTGGATGCGATTTTGAAGCTGAAATCGCGTTCGGTGTGAACGCAGCATTAGTCAAGATAACTAAATGTAGGTATAGGAACAGTAGCTTACTGAGGTTAATTAAATGAGGTAGCTGCTAACGTTGGCATTTATCATAACCTGTTATAATATCATAACCAGTGGTGGGCACAAGTCCCCTAAAGCGCAAATCCGCTAATTGCAGACCTAAATTTCTCTTTTGCGCTTTAGGGGATTTACTAATTTCATAAAATGATGTGCGGATTTGCGCTTTCTAAATTTAGAATCAAGTAGCGCTAATCGCAAATAATGTTTCACGATCAAACGTAAATTTCGTTGTAAGCAAAGCTAAAAAGCTGTCTAGCCTCATTACTTTCTGTAGCCAATAAGTCACCACAACTTCATCATGATTTTCTAGGGGAAAGCTGCCKCTACTTACAGTGACACACCAYCGTGAGGAAACAGCGAGCCCTCAGTCTGCATAGTGTTCACAGAGCTGACTCTGACTTCTGACTCTTCTCGGTGACAGTTTTCACTCCCACAATTCTTTGCAAGGCAGGAAGCTAACAATTTCTTCACTGGGTGACAATCTAACTGCAGTTCTGATCTGCAGAACCACACTCAGCTGTGCATATTGTCCTACATCCTCTCTGAGGAACACCGCAGCAATAAAAAATAARTATTAGTAAAGAAAGAAACACGGAACCGTTTAAATTCACGCTCTTATTTTGAAAAGAATGAAGTTCCTGTTCTGTGTCCTGTAGCCTACCCAGAATGCATTGCTTACATTTTACAACAGTTTAAAATTATTAATATATCTGCATGTTTTCTTACTGAAGCTCTGCCAAAAACTTAAGAAAATGTTTTCTTACTGAAATTCTGCCAAAAACATAAGAAAATGGCCAAGAAATAGCATTATTAGAAACACACAACTAATTTTTGTTTCACAACCATGATTTAAATGTCTGTTTCTACGAATCACCTTAGCATTTGGAGACGATATGTTTTCAACTGTTAAAGAAAATGTTTTTATCTCTAGGTGGTAGCAAAGCATTGACTTTTCTCTTACCTGAATGTTTTCTGGTAAATGGAAATATGTTTCAGTTTACATTAGCTTCTGCTAAATTTTATTGAGCATGTGTGCTTTTGAACTTGCGGACCTAAATAAGTTGACTATTGCTTAAAAAATTGCGGAACTAAAATTTAAATTAGCGCTGCCCACCACTGATCATAACATATCACTGGTGGTTCTTTACACATCGCTAACTTCGTTGTGTAGTACTATAGCATGCTACAGCTCTATATGCTTTTTACTTTTAATAACGTTATTAAAAATAAAAGAATGAAGCAGAGATACTTTCTTGTCAAGCAGAAATGGCTAACTCTGCAGAAATAGCTCGCTCCCTCCTCCTGTGAATTCACCTTCGTTTTTTTCCAGGCTCGATCTAATTCTTTCTTTTCAACTTAGATTTCTTCCTGGGTCTTCTTCGGTTTCCCTGTGTTGAGTTTCACAACAGGCACCAATCGAGGAATTGGAAGTTTTACTGGAACGTTTGTTCCCTGAAAAGTTGCAGTTTCTTTCTCCAACATTGCCACAGAGAAGCTCGTTCACGAACTAAACTCGGTTTTCATTGGCTGTTCAACTCCGGGGACACKTCGATTATAGCTTGGCTTTAGTTTGACTGTAATACCACCGGGAGAAGCCAGAGGACTTTAAATTTTTCTGAGATTACCTGACAAATATGTTAAAAATATATTTTTAGAAAAGTTACAGACTGCAGCTTTAAAGTATAAAACATAATATAACAAAACTAAATTATTTTGTTAGAATGACGTCTTTCACACATTTAAACATTTTGTGGAGAASAGTTTCAGTCAGATGTTTACATACTGTAGTTTGGTTCGAGCACMTGACGAGCTGCTCGTCAAACCCCACTTCGTTTCCTCTACCACGTAGGAGCGCAAATCTCTGCAAACAAAAGTCCCCATGGTCTCTGTTGTCTTTAAGTTCAGCAGAGTCGGCTGGTAACGTTAGTGATTCCTTAGTTTCTTTTGTTTTGATCCAGACAACTTATTGAAAGCTAATGTTAGCTGTGAACGTCAGTCGGATGTAAACATACGGCAAGCCAGGAGTGACAAAATATAGAACAGTGTTTCAGACACACGCACAAGGCACCATGGGAAAGAATTGATCTCATACCCTGTGAATCGATTTTCCCAAATTTAAATGAAATCGATCCACGATCAATTAAATCCATTTTTTGACCATTTTTTGACCCTAATCAACACAGTTTGCTAACATGCGCTATACCAAAAAAAAAAAAAACATGCTTTGACTTTTCAGATCACAATGGAATTTGGAACAAATGCAGGTAAAATGATGTTCTTTATGTCAGCTTACCTCTTTTAAGGGGTCACTAGAAAACTCAGATGATTGACTATTTTCAATTAAGTGGCTCTTCAAAATGCGTTGACAGAAATTAAAAACTCAGATGWGGCTGTAGCTAACTACTTGACATCAGAACAGTTTGTTGAAATCCGTAGAAATAACAAAGCAGGAGGAAACAAGATGCAAATGCTCARAGCAGCATTGCACAATGTGGTTACAGCAATTTAGGAAGAAAATGTCAGCAGCTGCTGATAAAATCTCAATATTTCTTAAATATAGTGTTTGCTGCAAATTTATTGCCTTTATCACACATTTCAATTGTATTTTTGCACAGGTGTACAAGCTACAGTTGAGCTTACAAGCAGAGGCACAGACCCGTGTTTACCACAGATTTTATCAACATCTGCAAAAAAACGACCTCGCCTGGAATTCGAGGAGGAAGAAGATGATGTCAACATGTCTGTTACTGGATCACAGGATTCAACCCATGAACCAGAAGATACTGTCACACACCCGTCTGACCAGATGTAAGGTTATTTTTTAAATTTGATGTGATTAGAAATGTGTTTGTTTTATGTATTTAACATAACCAATGCATTTTTTTGGAACAGGGACACGGAGTCACCATCCGAGTTTGAAGATGCAAAATTCATTGTATTTGAAAGTGCCCTCAAAGAGCTGTTTGAGAACTGCCCTGTCTGCAAGAGACACTGTATAGTGGACCAGAGCCGATGTGGAACCTTTGTTGCTTTCAAGCAGGACTGTCCTCATTGTTCGTTCACTCGAAAGTGGCAGAGCCAGCCAATGAGGGGCAATTTACCGCAGGGTAATCTGGAGTTGTCAGCAGCGGTGTATTTCAACGGAGGATCATTTTCTAAAATTGAAAAGGTATGTTTCATTGTCACAGAATAACCATAAATTACATGTTGAACGTTATTGCTAATATATATTTTTTCAAATATGTTTGTGTAGATTTGCAACACCATAAACCTCAAGGTGCACAACAATACTACGTTTAAGAGCCATGCACGTAACCTCTTGGAACCAGCCATTTACCACAAATGGACTGTGGATCAGGGCAAAGTGTTGGAAGAAATGAAGAGTAAAGGGAAAATAGCCGTTACTGGAGATATGAGGGTGGACTCGCCAGGTCATTATTTTACCAAATTTAATTTGCAAATAATATTGCCTGCATTTACTGATGAAGTCTTTYTTCTTTAGGGAACTCAGCCAAATTTGGGAGCTACACAATAATGGAGTGTGAAAACAACAAGGTCCTTGACATTCAACTTGTGCAGGTTTGTTCCTATWGCCCAGGGCTATTCAATTAAATTGCTCCGGGGGCCACAGTTACTGCAGGCCAACAGCTAAAGGGCCGAACATCCAGCAAATAAAATCATTATGTGAATAAACCAAGTATTACAAAGATCTGTTACCTTTTGAAACAGTTTTATTTAATTTTTATTTAATCATAAATACAACATACAGAACCCTATGTAATAAAAGTAGTGATAATAAAACAAAATAAAAACTAAACATAGCACAGGCCTCCTATTTAACACAAATATAATTTTGACATTGCTGACGTTTCAAAAAATTTCAACCATTTTTAATTTCATTTTAATAGTTTTATCTTCAACTGCTTGTAGTTTTAACTGTCTTAGATATTCATCGAAGTGGTTTTTACCAGATTCTGACGTTTCTGTTGATACCAAATATGTCCATGTTTAACTAAAAGAACTTAGAGTAATTCTGGGGTTTGTGTTTAAGAGATAAATGAACCAATTGGCGGGCCGAACTTTGGCCACTCGCGGGTCGGATGTGTGAATAGCCCTGCTACAGCCACTGTTTACGTTTTTGTCTCTAAATACTTCATTATGGTTAGATACTAAATAACACCCACTACACTCTTACTACATAGATTGTCAAAAAATGGTTGCTGTGAGAGTAGGATGTAAATATTCCTAACTGGTGCAGAAACAAGTATCTAGAAGTGACTTTATATAAATAATATATACAATAATTTTTTTTGGGGGGGTGGGGGGTTGCACCAAAAACATCGATTCACATCAGAATTGTAATTCTCATTTGCAAAGATTTTGATTTGATTTAAAATGTCTCAAAATCGATTTTTAAAAACAAMGCAAGACCAATGGCTGTCAGCTTTCATTTTGTAACTACATGAGAAGTCCTGRCGTCACCTCGCAGCTGGTTCTGGAACGTATGCATGCACAGACAGCACCAAAACAAAGAGGGAACTACAAAACTGGAGGAAAGAGAGATTCAGGTGGCCCTGTCTACACTGAATGCAAATATCTGGGCTCATTTTGGTTTTTACTGAATGAGTGAGTTTGACATGAGCTTCACTTGTTTGCAAAATTTGAGTTTGAGCATTTTGGGAACACGACAGATGGGCTCACGTTATCAGGTTTGAATGAAAAATCAAATTAGAATCAAATCGTGGCCCCAAAAATCAGAATCGAATCGTGAGACAGAAAAAGATTTCAACCCCAAATAAATAAATAAATAAATAAATTAGGGGTGCCGATACCGATACTGGTATCGGTATCGG
>NW_013954294.1:17480-22415 GCF_001266775.1 Austrofundulus limnaeus | reverse complement strand
GTACCTAAACTGAAGTACTCGTACTTGTACTCTGTCTTGAAAAAACTGGTATCGGGACACCCCTAAAATAAATATAGGGGTTCAACAATCCAGTGCTTTAGGATCAACGCACACTTGTATGGAACAATACAGATTTTTAACACTTATTTCATCAGCTGRTCTTCTGAAGATGCTCTGTGTTATAGGATCAGTGGATCTGTGTTCTACTAATCCACCTAGGCTGCACTGTGGAGCACAGATCCACTGAGAAACTTGCTGTTTCAGCAACATTTAATTTAAAAACTACTTTTGAGGTTAAACAAATGCTCAGAATTAATTTCAATAAATTACAAGTTAAGAAGGGCATGGATATTTCTCTTTTTTGTATTGAAAAATAAAAAATCGAACTGGATCGTTGGTGTGTGTACACTTTTTTGTCCTGTAGAGGGTTTTTTTTTTGGTAATTTGTTGATATTTTGGTGTTTGTTTTCTTGTAGAGTAACGAAGTTGGCGGCAGTGTGAATATGGAGAAAGAGGGACTGAAGCGGAGTCTTGATCTGCTGGAGTCCAAGTCGGTACAACTGGACTACATTGTGACAAACAAACATCTTCAAGTACAGAAGCATCTGAGCGAGAGAGAAGTGACGCACTATTATGACGTTTGGAATGTGGTAAAAGGTATGAACTTCATTTTCTGTTSAGCAGTTGAACTGGATAAATTTATTGTATTTTTGGTCAAATAATTTCATAACCTACAGCAAATCACAGGACCTCCCCGAAAAATGTAATAACAGCTGAGTTTGAATGACTGACAAAAGTGTAAACATGCTTGTTTTCTAGTCTTGTCAAAGAAAATGGAACGTTTGGCCAAACAAAAGGATTGCAAGATGTTAAAGAAATGGGTGCCTGGAATAAAAAGCCACATGTACTGGACCGCGTATTCATCTACAACTGGACCAGAGAAAGTGGCCAAGTGGAAGTCTGTGGTGAACCATATACAGAATGTCCACGAGCACGATGATCCTTTGTTCCCAAAATGTCTTCATCCAATCAGAGCATCCACGGATCCAAATAAGTGGTTCAAACCAGGTTTGTAGACGGACGAGTTCGATAAATATTACAAATTAAAAGTTGCAGTTTTATTTATTTACTCAGTTCTTTTTCTTTTTTTTCCAGGCACTGTGGCCTTGCATAGAATTGAGAAAATGCTCCTCAACAGAAAGATCCTGAAAGATGTTTACAAACTGAGCTCTAACCAACACACATCATCATTCGAGTCATTCCACAGCCTGATTCGGCGCTTTACACCCAAGAATATGACTTTCCCGTTCATCGGAAGGCTGTGCCGGTATGTTTCTTTAGTGTGCTCTCCCATAATTAATTTTTACCCAGTTGTAGCTGCTAATCCTGTTTTGTCATGTCTATTTATCTGTTTTACAGACTGTATCTGGCTGCTATGCACCACAATGAAAACTCAAAACCAGAGCAGGCTGCTGCAAATGGGAAACACATGTTGAAATTACTGTTTCCAAAGTCATCAAAGGGACGTGCTACTGCAAGACGCATCAAAACAAACGCCACATATGGTAAATAACAATTTATTAACAACACTTTACCAAAAACACAACACTATTTTGTAATTGTAACTATTTATAATTTAACAGGATACCGGAGTGACCTGATGCGTCTGGTTTTCAACACGGTAGTTGTTGACCCACTGAAGTWTCAGACGGAGCTGCAGAAGGTGTCTGCCCCCCCGAACCTCTGTCATGTCATGTCTGACATGCCTGCAATGGAGGATGACCCAGACAACAACATTTAATCCTGTGATGCCTGGAAGTCAACAGRCCTGAAGTCAACAGGGATCTGTGAATTCCTGACGAGTCCGCAGAACAGAACACGACAGCATTACAACCATTAGTCTGGCTCCAAGGAATTCTCAGTACCAACTAACAAATCTGAAACATCTGGAATTATAAGAAATTGTAAATATTACTACTAATTTGTTTGTACTAGTTTGTGTATTTTAAAACTTTTGTTTGTTTCTATTTTTGAATACTTRCACTTCTTCTCTGGACAGGTCCATAATCTGCTCTGTTTATATTTGTTGATATTTGTAGGACATGGATTCAAACAGTTCACACAATGGAACAAATTTCTAGATGATTTATGGCTAAAACTCTTGTTTGAGTCAATTTTGAAAGATGTTTAACATTTTATATATCAAAGAAGAAGGGCTGTGGGATCTTGCAGAAAACCTTTTTAACTTTGGCTGTCATAGAGACACCTGTGAGAATAAAATTTGCTTTACAAATAATTTCATTGCAAAACATGTTTTAAAAATGGTTTTCCTAGGTTGGGACCAGGATTTTGAGGGCATTTCTGACTATTGCTTAGTCACAAAATTTGCTAGTATTTAATCCCTTTGTAATAATTATTTGAAGGCTCTGATGTTTAAGGTATTTCAGCTTTTTTTTTTTGGTATAAAAAGCTGAAATACCAAAATTCATTAGCACCCCTCACATGAACGAGCTGAATGTACTGATATCTCACTGATATATGAATTGTTGAAATACCACAAAAATTGTGGAACGAGTTAGATGCCAAAAATGTAGGGAAGAAAAAATGATCTCAATGTTTATCAACTTTCCACAGGATCCCCACTTCAAAATGGCCGAAATATCCCTTTAAACACTTTTKGCAGTATACCTGAACCGTTGCCTAAAATATTACCTAAATTAATATATTTTGCAAAATACAAACATCCTGGAGTATGTTTTATTGTTTTAATATTTTTTAAGATAAGATAAGAGCCGTGCATGTTTGATATTTTATTTTCTCTGCGTCACGCGCGCCTTTCCGCCGCGTCACGTGACCCAGTCAGGAAGTGTTCCTTGATTTCCTACGGCGCACAACAACAACAACAGTCTGTTGTGAAAAGTTTGGATATTTGTTCGTTTTATCGGTGTAGAAACATGTCGGACTTATTGCTAAAAATAAAAAATCGAATAGGTGAACAGAAGAAGAAGGAGAGTTTGAGTCAGAGCGACATGCAGAAGTTTGGTTTAACAGGTACGAAAAGTTACAGCAGCAGATTCATTCATTCATTCATTCATTCATTCATTCATTCATTCATTCATTCATTCATTCATTCATTCATTCATAGTGAATAAGTGACGCTAACTGCGGAACTTCTATCTTTCACGCACACGTGGTTAAGAGAGTTCTGTAAACGTGTGTTTGTTTACGCTGAAGTGAGTTAAGCTGCAGCTTGTTTCCTCCACAGGGATTCAGCTGAGGAGGTACCAGCTGGACGGGGTCCAGTGGCTCGCTCAGTGCCTGCAGAACCAGCACGGCTGCATTTTAGGAGATGAGATGGGTTTGGGCAAAACCTGCCAGGTGTGTGTGACCGATCAACCGAGAAATTCAAGCAAATTCAGGCCTCCGTTTTAAAACAGCTACAAGTATTTTTAACAAGTGTTGTGTACAAGTAAACATGCTGTACATGTTACTGCTGCTGGAGGAAGCTGCTGTTTAACATGAACCTCTTCCTCAGTAAAACATAGTAAACCAGTCTTCAGGAAAAAGCTTTGTAAATTAWTAAAGAGGACATATCCTGCAAAATCCACTTTTTAGCTGTTAAATACATTTTTTGTGTATTTGGAGTCTCTGAGTGCAGAAAAGTTTAATTTAGTTTCTCCTGGTGCTGCAAAAAATGTCATTATATTCTGTTTGGGTCAGCCCGTTTAGTTTTCTCTATTTTSTATGACATTTTCTCTGTWAAGTCAAATAATCTGCGATGGAGTTACTATAAGGTCTGGATTACAGACTACAATTTCCTCATCTTAATTCTCTTGTTCTGGGTCAGACTCTGGCTCCAACATGTAAGGTTGGACGGACAAGTCTTTWGTTGTTCACAKCTTCTAATTAATTTGTAAATAAAACATTTCTGCGCAGCTAGATAATCGTATCCTKCTATTAAGSTATAAAAATGGCCAAACGGGGTGTRGTGAATGGTGATCATTGAGAGTCTTGGTCTCAGGTGTCTCGGGGGTCTCTCAGTGTTCTCCTTCTTGCTCAGTGACTCAGTTTGTGAGGACGACCTGCTCTTGGTAGATTTACACATGTTCCATATTCCTTCCATTTCACTTTTATAGATTTAGTTGTCCTCTTTGGGATGTTTAGGACTTTAAAAATTACCATAATTGATTTATGACAAAAAAACAAGCACTTTTTAAWGGCTGTGTGTATATTTAACATTGTCCACTTGGTGGTTTGTCCTGCAGACGATCTCTCTGCTGCTCTACATGTCAGAAGCTGTGGGGAAGAAAGGTCCATTTTTGGTTCTGAGCCCGCTCTCTGTCCTGGAGAACTGGAGGAAGGAGCTGGAATGGTATTATGGCATTCACATGTTAGTTTGTGGACTTTTTCTGCATCTTTTTCAACCCGTTCWCACTGAGTTGATGTAACCTGGTTGCAGCTTGGCCCCCTCTCTGACTGTGCTGTGCTACAAAGGAGACAAAGAGCGACGGGCCGAGATTCAGAGGGAAACAAACACAGAAGACTTTCATGTTCTGCTCACCACCTATGAGGTCAGTGGCTGCTCAATGAAAGCACAATAACCTAAAATTATGTTCAATTTAAAAAGTAAACCAAATGTATTTTTTTTACTTGCAGCTGTGTCTCAAAGATGCTTCGTTCTTAAAAAGGTAAGCAGGACTTTAGGTCTCTGATAATTTTTTGCAATGACAGTAAAAAGAGACACCAATCAATCACATTCTGCTCTGATATTCTGCAGGTTTTAGGAAAAAAAAATTTTTTTTATAAACAGACAGCTTCTAATGCATGCCTGTGCATTTCATATGTTATATTCTAGTGATGGGATGATGATACCTCAAGGAGTGTATTGACACACTACACAAACTGTGTCGGCTCTGTATTGATACTGTGTTGGTC
>NW_013954294.1:10950-17470 GCF_001266775.1 Austrofundulus limnaeus | reverse complement strand
TGTGTGTGTGTGTGTGTGTGTGTGTGTGTGTGTGTGTGGCATTCATTTTTGATTTTGTTTTGTTAAAATTATGTCACTTTTGGTGGTACTGTGAATGTTGGTGAAGAAACTTGTTATAGTGAGCACTGAGTTTGATTGACTCCAGGAAGAGTAGCTGTACTTGTTACAGCTAATGGAGATCAAAATAAATAAATAAAAATGTTTTACAAACCAGTCACCATTGTAATCTGGTTAAACCAGACTGACCACCACTTGATGGTGCAGTAGAGCAAACAAAGCATGAAGATGCTCATGTATGAACCAGCTGGATGGAAAGCTTCAGTGCATCGTGAAGCTTCATCTCACCATCACTAGAATTCTGTGCCTCTCCTCTCTTCCTCCAGACTCAGGGACCTTGATTTCCAAAGGAAATGCAAAATTTACTTTCATCAGAGAACATAACTATGCAGCAGTCCAGTCCTTTTTGTCTTTAGCCCAGGTGAGACACAATCTCCCCCATATTTTTTAATGGGGTTTGTTTCATAATCCACTCCAGGGTAAGGTTATCCCTACTGCTTGTACACTTTTTTTTCTACCACATCTTTTCTGTCCCTTTGCCTCTCTATTAATGTKCTTGGACACAGAGCTCTGTGAACAGCCACCCTCTTTAGTAAGCACCTTTTGTGTCTTGTCCTCCTGCCGCAAGGTGTCTATGGTCGTCATTTGGATAGCTGTCAAGTCAGCAGTCTTCTCCATGATTGTGTAGCTACAGATAGACTGAGACCATTGAAAGACCTCTGCAGATGTTTTGAGTTAATTAGCTAGAGTTAATTAGAGTTAATTAATTAGAGTGTGGCACCAGGCGTCTTCAATGTAGAACCTTTTCACAATATTCTAATTTTCTGAGAAAATGATTTTGKTTTTTTTCATTAGTTATCAGTTATAATCATCAATATGAAGAGAAATAAATATTTGAAATATATCAGTCTGTGTGTAGTGAATGAATATAATATACAAGTTTCACTTTTTGAATGAAATTATTGAAATAAATCAACTTTTTCATGATATTCTAATTTTATGACCAGCACATGTATATATCTGTTCTAACAGCCCCCATAATCAACACCTCGTAATAAGTGAGATACTAAGAATCTCTCCACACAGGTCACACACAAAGTTGTGAAGTATAAATCATGAATGGGTTATAAAAATAAAAATCTATATTGCAGACCAGAACATCATCAGCTCTCCATTACGTTTAATATTAGAAAACAGAAAGTTTATGTCACCTCTGCAAACTGGCCAAGAATCAGTCCTCGAGGAGCTGCAGCTCCTCTGCAGAGATATCTGTCCACAAGCTACACACAACTGGGTTTTAATGAGAATTGAGAGAGACTCTGGACACTGAAGAAGGAGCTGCTGTGGTTAGATGAGACCGCAGCTGAACTTTCTGACCATTGAGAACAACACCTGCTGCAAACACACCACCTCTCTTTGTGCTGAGGGCTTCATCCCCACGGAGAAGCATGGTGGTGGCAGCATCATGCTGTGGGGATTTTATTCTTCATCAACAGGAACTGGTGGCGTGGTGGCTCAGCTGGTAGAGCTGAGGCCTCTCAGCAAGAAGGTTGCTGGATCGAATCCCGGCCCGGGGACCTTTCTGGGTAGAGTTTGCATGTTCTCTCCGTGCATGTGTGGGTTTTCTTTTCTCCAGGTACTCCGGGTTCCTCCCACAGACCAAAAACAWGACTGTAAGTTAATTTATAACTCTAATTTGTCCCTAGATGTGAGTAAGTCTGTAAGTTTGTCTCGTTTGTCTGTGTGGCCCTTTGATGGACTTGCGACCTGTCCAGGGTGTACCCCGTCCCTCGCACTGTGACTGCTGGTGCCAGTGACCCTGAAAGGAAAAAGTATAGATATAAATGATGGATGGATCAACAGGAACTGGGAAACTGGTCAGAACAGCAAAAAGATGGACGGAGCAAAATATAAAGAAAAATCTCTTAAGTGTTTCATAAATTGGAGACTGAATCTTTTGTTAGATTTTAAGATTGTTGGACTTGAGCAGCACCAGATTGAAGGAGCTGGAGCAGTTTGGTCAAGAGGATGAGACAAACGGTCCGAGTTTTGATGCTCATAAAGACAAAGCTGAGGAAACTTGATGCTGGTACAACAGTAACTCAACACAGTGTTGATTTCTTTAGATAGGGGCTTGATAAAATCAAGGTTTTAAGGCAACAAAACAGAGGAAAAGCTGTTTTTTTTATTAAATGTTTCATTAGTTTGGATAGTAGTATTCATGTTTTAGGTTTTTAAACTAGTAAAAGTTATTTTATCTTGCATTTTTTCATGTAATCAGTTGTAGGTGTGATGGGTCAGGGTGATGCTCATTACTTATACCGGTAATTTTCATTAAAGCTCCATTTGTTGACAAATAAAGATTGAGTAAACCTTAGAGTTCAGTCTATAGATTCATTTATTCACCTTTAGGATAATCAGATCTCGGTACTGACGCTGAATCTGTTTAACCACAGGGAACTCTTAATGTAATATTTATCCCAAATAAAGAGGAGACCAAAATTGTCTTTAAAAGTTTATTACAAACATAATCTAAATTAAAAAATTGAATCAACAACAATAAAAACAGACATAAGAAGAAATTATTAAAAATTTGAAGGATAAAAGCTGATTTCTAAGTGTAGAATTGATTTAACAATGTGATAAAACAATCCTTAAATAATTTAGGGCAGTGAATATTTTTATCTGAACCCAAAAGACTCATCAGACAGAAGATTTATTCAAGCTTTACTCGTGCAGGGATTTAGACAATTTAACTTGTGGACTTTAGTTCGGTAGGAGTCAGTCAGGTTGTTTAATTATTATGGCTCCACCCACTGGGGTCAGAGCATACTGTTCTCCGGGGTTCGTGCAGGGTCTTAAAAAGTCTAAAAAAGGTCTTGGAAAAAAAAACAACAACAGATTCTCATCCAAAGTCTTAAATTTTATTATGTCAAGTCTTCATTTTTTTTACTTTCATTCATTCCCGAGAAGCGTTGGCTGCATTGAGGTGTAGAAAACCACGACTTCAAGTTGAAGTGGTGCTGTTTTGCTCRAAGAAAGATGACTCTGGAACAAGGCTGGTTTGAACAGCAAGCACCTTTATTTGGCAGTTCAAGGAGAAACAGCCTAAAAAACCAAATTGTGGCCTTCAGCCAAATGATTTGCCAAGTAAGAAAGATGGAGAAACGAAGGCCAAAACCTGGGATGTACAGGGCTCTTTATACATTTCCACAGATGTACATAAATCTTGTCACGGTATACCTCGAGCGTTCTTCTGTCCTAATATGGTGATGTGTGTCGAACTCTGAAGCTGGACGACTCATGGGCCCCACATCTGTGCATTCCTGAGACAACCCCCCGCTGTTAGACACTACAGCATACATAGAGTAAAGCAAAAATAATCAGAGGCTGATGCAATCTGTCTTCATGAAGTGTTTAGTTTGCTACCAGTCTTTGTACGTGTAAAACTACAAATCCCGTGATRACTGCAGGCAAAAATCAGTGATTTTTGCACTCTGTTGGAAGCGGTCCACAGCAGTTGTTATCTCATATATTCATTAAAATAATTTTGGTGTTCTTGTTTTAAAATTAAATATTCTTTCATAAGTAAGTTGATAGCTATAAAAGGTTTCTATGTTTAAATTTTTGGGATCATTTGAATGTTTTTGTTAATGCGTCGGTTTGGTCTTAAATATCAATCCTAATGGTCTTAAAAGGTCTTTAAAAGGTTTTAAATTTAACTTACTGAAAAATGCATGAACCCTGGTTCTCTTGTCTATTTGTTCGTGCGGTATCCATCCATGGTCTTGTCTGCACGATATTTCCTGAATGAAATTTTATATTTACTTATATGGATAGGCATAGTAACTCTATTAGGGTAGTACTGTCTGATTAGATTTGGGCATCAAAAGTTCAAAGGTCATTTATGCTGACTGGTAATATAAAACTTTTTTTCTAATTAAAAATAAAATGGTTAAAAACAACCAGATATTTTATTTTTACTGTCGAGGAAACAAATTATTGCTTTGTATGATACAACCCAAATTTGATGAATGTTTCAGGCTACATTAACCCTACTTGATTTCAGTCTAAATTAACATAATTGTTCTTGGCCTTACGGAGATCTGAAAACATTTTGGGGTCAAAGGTCAAAGCTGAAGATCAGGTAAAGTGATCTTTGTTGCTTGAATCCCCTCATTTTGGATGGTACACAGAAGTTGGTTGGTTGGTCACTGAAATGAATGATATGAACCTAATTTCCCCCTGGGATCAATAAAGTATATTTGAATTTTTTTGAATTTGAATTTGAATGGTAAATATCAAAGAGGAAGTCATGTTTAGACATTGTTGATATAGTTACATACTTATTACAATATTTAAGTCCAAAAATAGAGGTAAACAGGTAAAGCATGCCCAGTGCTTTAAATGCAGATGGGTCTAGAACAGGCGGAGGCATACCAGTTCTTACTTGTTTTAACTCTCTGCTCCTCAGGTGGAGCTGGGAGGTTCTTGTTGTAGATGAAGCTCACAGACTGAAGAACCAAAATTCYTTGCTGCACCAAACATTAACAGAGGTATTATAATGACCTTTTAACTGTTCCTGCTGTCCCACTTTAACTCTTCTTTCTTGTTGTTGAAGTTCAGTTTATGATTTCTTTCTGTAGTTCTCTGTTGGTTTCAGAGTCCTGTTAACAGGAACTCCCATTCAGAACAACCTGCAGGAGCTGTACTCCCTGCTCAGCTTCATCCAGCCCAGCATCTTTGCAGCCAAGGACACAGACAGCTTTGTCCACTCTTATGCTAACGTGCAAAATCAGCCTGCTCTGGGTACGAGATGTAATCTGTTTATATACATATAGAAGCACGTCTCAGCRTTCAGGGGAGCATTTTAAACTCCTCCGTTGGTCATTCTGTTTGTTTTGTCCAGCTGCTGAGCTTCAGAGCATCTTGGAGCCTTTCCTGCTCCGTAGAGTCAAATCAGAGGTGGCTGCTGATCTGCCCAAGAAGACGGAGCTGGTGGTGTACCACGGCATGTCGGCCCTGCAGAAGAAATACTACAAGGCCTTTTTGACGAAGGATCTTGGTGAGACTTGTGTTATGTTGGGTACACCTRAGACAGTGCACAGCACCTCAATGTGTCCTCACAAACCTTTCAGAGGCTTTTGGGAACGAACACAGCAGTAAGAACAGGCTGCTGAACATCCTGATGAACCTGAGGAAGTGTGTTGACCATCCCTACCTGTTCGATGGTGAGGCGTGTTCAGTGAAAACCAAACGTTGAAGTGACTGGGTTGTTATAGATGTGATTGTTGTCCTTGTTTCCTCTCTAGGGGTGGAACCAGAGCCCTTTGAGATAGGAGAGCATCTGGTTGAAGCCAGTGGAAAGCTGTGCCTCCTGGACAGCATGCTGACCTTTCTGCACAAAGGGTGCGTATGCCTGAGTGGTATCTGGGTCCACCTGGTGGCTTTTAGCTTCACTCTGTTTCAAACACTGGCTCCAGTGCAGTCCTGCCCAACCTATGTTCCTCAAAGCCCTCCTAGCCAAGCTGAGCACCCCAGCTCTCCCAAAGACATTTCAACTTTTATCTCTTTATCATAATAAAAGAATTAAGTGAATAATTACAAACTTATTTGGAAAAGGGGGGAAAAAGAACTGAGTTGTACAGAATTTTATTTATTTAAAGGGATTTGTTTTGATGGTTTTTAAATACAAACAACAAATTGTAGGGGTGTCCCGATACCAGTTTTTCTCAAACCGAATATGAGTGCTTTAGTTTAGGTACTAAGTACTTACTGAGTTAGAACATAACCATTACACAATGATTTTAAAAACAGTTTTATTTTAACGTGTGTTTTATTTACAGTAGAACCTGGTACTAAATCAGATCAATATCTGATGTTTTTCAATGTGACCTCAGTCTGAACGTTCATGTTATGTTTCATTTGACTTTTACATCTGTGGGGTGGGAGGATATGAATCGATCAAAATAATAATGATACTAACCTCAAGTCCTGCTGTTTACGTCTTGGAGCTCCATACATCTGCATTTACAGAACAAAAGACCAGTTGCTTCATCTTTTTTATTTTAATTATCCATGGATGACTGAGAATTCACAGAAACATCTGATGGTAAAATTAGCATTGGACTGTATTAATATTAAAGTTACTGGATTAATACTTTAGTTGACTTTCAGCACATTGCTTTATTCCATAAATACAAGCTGCACCAAAGCAGCAAGTCAGACGCAGGTTAAAATGTAAACAGTGAGCTAAACAAACATGTCAGATAATTATCTATCAACTCTGACTGCACAACAATTTCAGAATCAACATGCTAACATGTAGCATCCATGTTTACTGTAAACAGCGAGCTCTTCTGTCGCATCGACATCATTAAGCGTTCACATGGACGTCTGATTGATTGTGCATTTATAAAAACACACACATATGTATATACTGTATATATATATATATATATAT
>NW_013954294.1:3862-10940 GCF_001266775.1 Austrofundulus limnaeus | reverse complement strand
CTGAGTTGCCGCCATGTGATTGGCTGATTAGAAATTAAGTGTTAACGAGCAGTTGGACAGGTGTACCTAATAAAGTGGCCGGTGAGTGTATAGCTCTAATGGAACGACTCTAAATGCTTTATCAGGGTTAGCACATTTGAAAGGAATAGTTCAGATCTTTTAAAGTGGAACTTTGAGGACAGGTTCTGAACTATTAATATCTTACCTGCGGTAGATCGTGCTTCGAGGTCAAAGAACCCCAGATCTCTTTTGGTTACAGTTTTTGTTTTTGAAGGGGTCACCGGATCCTGCTGTTCTCTCAGATGACAAGGATGTTGGATATTCTTCAGGACTACATGGAGTATCGAGGTGACTACAACTAAAAACAGAGAGGGTCACTTAAAAACATCTCGACAATTCATTCATTTTGTAACGTTGAGAAAAAGTCACATTTGTTGGACTTTCTGAGTTCACTGGCTCCACCAGTCTTCACTTTATAAAAGATAATTAATATTTGCTCATAAAGCCTTTTTTGTGTTTTCCTCTTCAGGTTATAGCTATGAGCGACTGGACGGGTCTGTTCGCGGGGAGGAACGAAATCTAGCAGTGAAGAACTTCAGCAGCAAAGATATTTTTGTCTTTTTGCTCAGCACTAAAGCAGGTAATATAACCACAAATATGCTTACACAAAATAACAAAATAATAGTTTTGAACAGATGTTTGGGGTTTTATTTGTGAAATAAGAAAAATAAGGCAGAAAAAGCAATATTTGCTGTTTAATTTACAGTCATTTGTTAAAGGTCTGTTTTGAAAGAATTTCATCTTTCACCTGAATCTGGCTAGAGTTAGTTTATAAGCCAGAGATCCTGCTTTCTGTGGGTGAGCACGTCTTCATATCTGTATCTGTGGCCGAGTTCATAGAATCAGCAGAGAGGAAAAGAAGCAGATCAGATGGAGATAAGAGGTGCAGCAAAGTGAAATGCGTGTGAAACGAGGCCTTCGGCTTTCTTTTTTTTTCTTTTTTTTGCTTCTTTCTGCTTTTTTGTGCAAAGTGTGAAAATGGGGAGAAAGAAGGCTCGTTTCCTGGTGCAGCTTTTACTTTCTGAACAATACAAAAAAAGTTCCGACGTGTGCAGCAGAACAAAATCACCACATAAATTAAAACAACTGTGAAGTTTTACATCAAATATCATCTTTACCTCATAATAAAAAAAAATATTCAGTTAATTACACCATCTGAACAATGAAATAAAGTTGAGCTCATTGCAACACATTGATCGTATTAGTTTTCAGTCGTTCTGTTGAAGTTTTGCTGCCCTGTTTGAGGTCRTTGTTCTGTTGCATCATGACCCAGTTTGGTCCCAGCTTCAGCTGGTCTCAAATTTGGTCCACAGAGGACCTCATGGTCCACTCAGAGACCTGTCACAGCAAAACAAGCCCAAATCCTCAGCTGTCGTGTTTCTCGTTTGGACTGAGGTGTTTGTGTTGAAAATCCTTGGCTCATTCAAGCATGGCGCTGTGCATGATGGGTAAACTTTGGTCTCAGCTCTTCACAGGGCAGGTGATTCACTGATATTTGATTTTGAAGCATAAGTCATGGTGCCATGTTGTTTTTAGAGAGGAAAAACCCTTCCTAACCATTCATMCTTGTTCAGTTCTTTTCTAATCTTCCTGTCATGAACTTTAACACGTAACTTTCTAGCTGAGKCCTGTAGACAATCTGTGCGACAAGTCTGTGACAAGTGTACATGGTTCAGTCTTTGGTTTTTCCGTTAAAAAATATAATGAGGTAAAACTAATAATCGAGTGTTTAAAAAATTATATTGGGAAAAAAAAGACACTTGTAAAAATAAAACAAGCTATGTTTTTTTATTTTATTTTACTGGTTTTGAAGCTTTATATTTTGTTGGTGTACTATTAATGGTAAGAACCTCTGGTGGAACTGGAAATCATGTCCTGAACTTCAGGAGCATTACATTTCAATTCTCACCATGGGTTTGCTTCATAGAGGGAGTCTACGCCTCATTGAGAGCTGACGATCCTACTAATTACTTTAATATTCTACGTTAAACAAAACAGGGTTTGAGTTCAGCTGCTGTCTTTAGGAATAGTTTCTGTTTTTAAGCAGTTTTCTTCCGGCCACTACTGTATATACTTTTCTTCTTTAGCATCTTCCGTCATTTCTGGTATTGTTATGTATTAAAACAACAATCTTATATTTTATTTTGGATTTAGATATTTGTGTAAGTATCTGGATGTCTTGTTCCTGAGTGATGGTCGGATGGAGCGGGAGATGGATCAATGGGTTGTGGGGTCTCATCCTCAGTAATGAGGGCGTTGCTTTGGTCACTCGTGGTGAAGAAAGAGCTGAGTCGAAAGGAAAAGTTCTGKATTTACTGGTCTGTCTTCATTCCAACTGTAGGGGTTTTTGGGTATATTCTAAAAAATGGATAATTTGTGAATATATTTAAATATATTTTATTTAAGTATATTATTCCTCGAGGCACCACGCTCTTTAATTTGGTCCAGGATTGACCCAGGAAAGAGACGAAAAACTGTAACTTAATTGTAATCAGTCTCAGAATACATGTACCCAAAATGATTTTATGAGTTCTCGTCTTATCAGAACCAATAATATCTTTTATCAAGACACAAAAATGAGATTAGCTTATGTTGGCACGTTCTCCACGAGCCATTTATTTACAGATTAAATGTATACAACTATGGCGAGTAATGAATGAATGATGATATATTGAACCAGGTAAAAACTGAAAGGGTTTGCAATCACGAGTGAATAAACAAACAAACAGACAAATAAACAAACAAACAGATAAACATAAAGTAAACACTGAGAGGTGAGTTTGAGGTTTAGAGTGAGGTGAGGTAAGTTGCTTTTAGCTGTGGATTTAACTAAGGAATCCTAGTTAAATTAGGTCGAAAAAGCGTTTAGTTTACCAAATCTCACACAAAGATAAAAATCAAATTAGTCTGAGCACCTGTGTGTCACCAGGACAAATGTTCAGCTTTACCCTTTTGTTCTRCCTTGCGGGTACCAGGAGGGGGAAGTCASCRGTGGAAGATCATCTCTGGGTTCGTTCTCCAGACAGGCTCTCCATGCAAGCTGGATATCAGACGGTCTTCCTGATAAACTCGACTGGTCCCTTGGTCAGAGAAGGGGTCACTCCTTGGTGACTCGTAGTCTGGTCCTCCAGGTGGCTGCAAGACTTCTTAATTTGATTTCCACTTTGTAGAGAAAACGAGCTAAAACGATGCATGAATTACCATTAGCTTATTTGACTTCTATAAAATCAAACTCAGATATTGAGCCGATATGAAAAGATAGCTATTCGGTCAATCAGCAGAAGATGCAGACTGGCACCATCCTGTCCAGCCCATGGGGAAGGCTGGCAGGGAGGCCTCTGCCGAACTCCTGGAAAGCTGTTTCTGGCTTGATGTTGAAAAGATCTCTTCCTCTCATTCATTCATTCACTGGAATGTCTCAAAAACAAACTGTCGATCTTGGAAGCTGCACTAACTTTTAAAACCTCTGTTATGGGCGGAGTCAAGGTTTTAAGTTGGCCAATGAAAATATTACACCTTATACAGGAAAGGTTTTTTAAGAAATAAAATGTTTTGGAGGGAAAACTTCACTTCAGGACAAAGAAAAAGGGAATGTTTTAGTTTAATTATCTTGCATCTAATTAAAGGGGAGACATCTGTTTACCTCAATAAAATAAGAGTGTCACATTTAGTTAAAATTCAAGACCTAAGGTTTCTAAGGGTTAAATCATGGAATAAAACACAGTATAAAATCATGAAATAAAAGAAACATCTTCTTAGGAAAACACTTCATCAAAAAAATAAAAAATAAAAAACCACAGTTAGATTCAATGGGTTTTGTTATTTCTGTAAGAGAAAAGTAAATCACATTTCTTTGATTAAGATATATAAGAACAGACAGTTGTATAAAAACATTCAATCTGGTTCCTTCTTTTTTTCACATTTAATGAAGAATGTAAGTCCTTTGTTTCAGGTCACTGAAGAGTCTGGTTAAAGGTATTTATGCCACCCCCCCACCCCCCACCCCCCTTGAAGAGGGACCAACAGGCAGTCCTTATGGGGGGTGGAAGCCACAAGGACTCATCAGAATGTAAATTCTTTCAGTTTGACTGCTGGGGCATCGCAAAGTCTAGTGGAGGGTTTGTGTAAGAGATGCTAATTAGGGCCACAAAGGGAAGTTCCATGCAAAATCCTTTAAAAAATCTGAAGTTAGTGGGATTTTGTTCCTTTCTCTGAGCAGTCACAAGAACGAGTTAAATCTAATCAGAAATGATTAATTATATGCAGGAAAATGCTACACAACCCTCACCTGTGGTCATGAKGGGTGGATCATGACTGAAAGAAAGAGAGTCGGGATGCAAGGGGCTGAAATGAGCTTCCTTCATAGGGGGCCGGGCTCAGCCTTAGAGAYRRGGTGAGGAGCTCTGTTTCTGCGGGGAGCTCAGAGTAGAGCTGCTGCTCCTCCATATCGAAAGATGTCAGTTGAGGTGGTTCATCTGATTAGGATGCCTCCTGGACGCCTCCCTTTTGAGGTTTTCCGAGCACGTCCCACTGATGAGAGGCCCGGGGAAGAYCCAGGTCTCGCTGGAGGGATTATGTATCCTCTCTGACCTGGGAACGCCTGAGTTTTTTCTCCTGAACCTGTTGCCTCCACAACACAGCTATATAAAAAATAATGGATTCCAAGTTATTCAAAAATGACCTTTAACCCTTCCCAGATGAACGGACCGCAGCAGTTGTTTCTGAGGTCATTGCTGTTTTCTTTCCTCCCTATTTATTGTGTTAACAACCTGTTTGTTCCAGATAAATCTCCTGTTGCTGTAAATGTGGTCAAACTGATGTTGATCAGTTAATCAAGTTGATTTGATCAACAGTGGCTGTGCTGTTTCCTCTTGTAGAAGCAGTGAGGGGGACTTAGTTTTTCACACAGAGCTTTCCCCATTTTTGTTTTTGTTTATTATTAAATTATAATATGGTGGAAGCTGTTCTGTGTTTTGTTACATTGAGTTTAGATTTGAATAATTTGGGAACATCCATTATGTAAAACCCTAGAATTAAAAGAAGATAGACTTTCTTTCATCCATGACTATACACTGATGAACGTCCTTTGTTTTTAGAATAACTGCAGACACAGTTTAATGTGAGCTATAGTTTAACGTTGTGCAGCTTGTTCTCTTAAACTTTGACTTCATTAAACTGTCTCTTGTCAGGGGGTGTGGGCATGAACCTTACAGCTGCTGACACGGTTATTTTCGTGGACAGTGACTACAACCCTCAAAACGACTTGCAGGCAGCAGCACGCTGCCATCGGATTGGTCAGAACAGGTATGGAAAATACTTTTTAACAAAAAACAGTCTAAATCATCAGCCCTGTCTTCCAGATTATGAAATATTACAATATCATACCTGATATATCAGGTTATTTCTGCTGGAAGTGACYGCTGGTTGCACAGGAAGTGATGCAGCTAACTGTTACTGCTGCTGCTGTTTGCATCATTATCAAACCTTTGAGATTAGAGATGTTTGAAGACCCACTTTGGTCTCAGTCTAGTTTAATCCGGTTGAATATGAACACGTTTTTCCAAACAGATCCTCCATTGAGCTGTCTACAACAGGCAAGATATTAACTGTTCATAACCTCTCTGCAGAACCTCACTCAAACATGTTCAACGTTTTCCTGTAAAAAAAAATCTCTAACACAAAGTCTGATATTATTGGTTCAGTTTTTTTATTGTTTGTTTTTTTGGTCATATTCTTATTTTCACAAATCAAAATTTTCATTTATTACATACAGAAAAGCTCTTGCCGTTGAACCTAATGTAAACCAGATCTAACTTGTTTCATCCTCTGATCATTATTATTTTTATTTACTTTTTTTGCAAATTGCTTCTTCTGATTGTCCTTTGAACAAAAGGGCCTTTACGTTTGAATATCTGATGCATTACAGACCTGTGAAAGTAATTCGCCTCCTTGCAAGAGACACGGTGGAGGAGATCATGTACGCCCGTGCTGTATCCAAGCTACAGCTCACCAACGCTGTTATTGAAGAAGGACGCTTCTCATTACTGGACCAAGCTCAGTCTGCTGCTGCAGGACTGCAGGTTGGACAAGTTCACAAATGTCCATTTTATTCAAACACACCCAACTGTCTTCATTGATTCTTCTCTTCTGATATGCTTCAAACAGCTGAGTGAGATCCTGAAGTTTGGGATAGATAAGCTTCTGTTGTCAGATGAGAGCTCAATACAAGAAGTAAAACTGGAGAAGATCCTCGGCTCGTCACGAAGCGGTCATTGGATGGATGATGAGGACTTATCACTTAAAGAAGAAGAAGAGGAGGAGGACAGATCTGAATCTGAAGTGCAGAGTATGTTTTATTACAGGTTCAGCTCTTTATGTGCTGTGAGAGTCATAAAAGGGATCCATGATTAGTTGTAACATTAGACTTTATCTTATAAACATTTATTTTAATTGTAAAATAAAGACAGTAAAAATTTACAGTTAAAATAAATGTTTATCAAATAAAGTCTAATGTTACATCTAATCATGGATCCCTTTAAAACTTAGATTTATTTTACCACCTTAACTCTTCATCAGCAGCTAATTATCTATCTGCCTTTAGTGTTTTCTGTTGATGAGTCCTGCTCACCATCATCCCTTCTGGTCTTTTCAGACCACATGTACTTTTTTGAGGGCAAAGACTACAGTAAGGACCCCAGTTCTGAAGACCAGAAGAGCTTTGAGCGTTTGTTGGAGGAGCAGCTGACGGAGTTTCAGAAAACTGCAGGAGAGGGGCGAGCTCTGCGACACAAAGCTGGAGTAAGTAGCTCTCACTTTCCAAAATGTGGCTCCACAAAGTATTGACAGAATCAGAGCTTTTACTCATGATTTATCTTCCCCAAATGTACTGATAAGCCAAATATGACACCAAGACCTCCACCAGTCACGCTTTGACTCATTCATGCATGTTTGAGAAATCCTGCAGAGTTTTTAGGAAGCCATGCAGAGGAGGAAAACGACAGGTGGGGACTAGAAACGC
>NW_013954294.1:0-3838 GCF_001266775.1 Austrofundulus limnaeus | reverse complement strand
CTTGGGTTGTTACCGACATCTGGTGAAAATTTCATGTCATTAGCACCTCTAGTAATATATTTACTGAGAAAAATGGTGACGTGTTCAATACTTATTTTACCAGCTGTACATGAATGGTGGCAGTGGTCTGAACCTCTCCCTTGTAGGGGGGGGGGGGGCATCTCCCGTTGGAATGGTGTGCTGGACAACATCTGTCCGACCAAAGTCCTCATCATGTTTAGAAAAAACTTTCTCCTACTTTTGTAATAGGGTGGTCAACTTACCAGTTTTGACAGGTGTCAACACTGGTTGTTCCACTAACCTCTGTAAGCTGAAGCTTTGGCCCTCCTCTGGGGYATCCACAGCTTCCACCAGCCTGACTTGTACCACACCATCATCATCGACAGCTAGGTCAACATCTCGACCCCCGTGGACATCTACATTGCCAACTTGGTAGAGGCAGCCAATCTTCTGGTAACGCCCTAGGGTGACTGGGAAGTTATTCAAATTTTTCAGATGAACAGGGAGCCTACCATTTCTGATGACAGCGAGGGTGCAGGCCACTGAGACAGTATTAAGCTCCTCCAGGGCCTCCACCAGGCCGCAGTAYTCTCCACCTGCTGGTCCTGCTCGAGCTCGTCCRCAGATCACCACCTCGCTTCTTGCTGGAATCTTGACTCCTCATCGCTGAGCTGGCCAGACATATCCCTTAAACTCGTCCTCCATGGCAACAGCTGTCCTGTGGCAAAGGGAAAAAGCCTTCTGCCATGCCCGCTGGGACCTAGTGTTTTAGCAGCAAAAGGACAAGGGCCTCCCAGGATTACGAAAAACCACATCCCAGCAAGGTCTAATTATATTCATGCCAATAATGAAGGGGTTTGTGGAGCATTCATCTGTCACAACAAAAACACCTTTTTGMTTAACATCAACACCCTCAATTTTTAGGTCCATTAGGGCATAGCCTATGCAGGGGATCTTAAGGCCATTRGCCGCCTTAAGCTGGATGTAAGTGGGAACATCATTAACAATGCGGTCAAAAAAATGTTCAAGGAACAGGTTCTGTTGCATCAGTGTCACTTGTTAGCTAGTGTCCAAAAGTCCCATCAAATCAATTCCCCCCACAGAAACATCCACAAATGGGCAGTTCCCCACTAAATTTGTAGAGGCCCTATGGTCTTGTTGACCTATCCCCACTGCATGGGCCTCAACAGTAGGGTGTGCTAGTTTAAAGCTGGCTGATTTACAGAGGGCTCTCTGCAGAACCGGGCTACATGACCCAGTTGTCCGCACACCCTGCAGATGGGCCTACTACCCTCGTCCCATCGGTAGCTGGTGTGATGGTCCTGGCGCCATTTTCCCCGGAGATGTGGAGGGATAGTCCTGGAGTGTACTGGTGGTTCTGTTGGACCCGRTGCTCTCTGGTCTTTAATTAACTCACGGGCAAGGTCCTTCATCTGGGCCTTCACCTCCTCCATGAGTTCCTTTGTCAGATCCTGCTTCCACACGTCACTCTGTTGGTGAYATCGAACAGGGTTAGGGTCCCTTACCACAGCACATGTCACCTCAGGCCATCTGGGACTTTGTTCTTCTTCCAATAAGAGAGCTTCCTGTTGAATATCACTGAAGGTTGCATCAGGGTCCACACGCACAGCTCGCTTTAACATCTGAAGCATGGTACCATCCTCCAGGCCAAGCAGGAATTGGTCCCTAAGGTGGGCATCAGTGGGTGCCTCTGCTGCATCATTTTTCTGTAGTTTTCGATACAGCTCTCTCAACTGGAGCCCATACGCCTGAACAGGCTCACCCAGTTTCTGCACACAACCAAAAAATTGTGACCYTAAAGCAGACACAGGAACCTTCTTTATGTACAAGTCATCCAGAACTGAAAATACTTTTGCTACTTTATCACGCTCATCATCACAAAGCACATTGATTTGGCATCTGGGTAACCCAGACAAAACACCAATCAGAATCTTTACTTTATGTGCTTCAGGTAAATCATTTGCATCTAAAAGACCTTGTATTTGCTCCTTCCACTCATTATATCTGGCACCATGATTTTGCCCTTCAAATTTAGGGATCCATGGGGCACCAGGATAAATGGGCATCATCATTTTCTCTCTCTTTAAAAAATACAATACAATAATAAAACAATAAAAATTTCTGTCCCTTTTTCTTTAAAAAATATAACAAAATCTATTAAAATACTGCTCGCAATCCTATACAGACAACGCCAGATTCTGTGGGATCCGAGTGGCAGATTACTAATTAAAAAAAACTGCAGGAACTGTGAGCAGAGCTTCAGTAGACGAGTCAGTTAATAAAACTTAATGATTTATTTGGAGCAAAAACAARGAGTCCAAAAAAAATGCTGCAAGGCAATAAGGTGCAACAGAATCAAAGGACAAGCCTGTGTAGGAAAAAAAATGTTCTTAGCTGGCCCAACAGAGGGGCGCAGTCCTTTCCGAGCTCAGTCACTCTGTCGCCAGCCAACCGATCCTCCACGGCCGCAGCGAATCCCGACGGCGGTCCGAACCCCCGTACTCCAATGCCGGTCGTCCGTTCTTCGACAGAGATCCAGCCCTCGTACTCCGACACTGGTCGTCCTCTCCTTGACAGCGATCCAAGCCCTGGTACTCCGACACCGGTTGGCCGTTCTTCGACAGCGACCAGGGGGAATGAACCTCTGCGGCACCCAGTCCCTCAGTCATTCAGTCCTCGCCACACTGCTGCTTCCGCACCCGCAGTCTTTCTCGCTCTGACTCCTCTCTCTGGAGAGAAAGTTCCAACTGCCTCTTTTGATGTCCTTGTCCCTCTGCACACTGCTAAGCTAAGTGAAAACACCTGCGCCGCTGTTGTGGGCATCTCTAACTGGGAATGGTAGTGTCACCTCAAAGCAAAACAAAATCAGAAAAACATGCAACACAACAAACCAAAAATTCTGTGATCACTCTGTGATTTGGATGCTCGGCTTGGAGACACAGCCCAGAGGCGGAGCTGATCCCAAAACGTGGTTCTAGTCCCAACGYGTCATTTTTGCTCCTCTGCCTMGCTGCCTCAGGACACTGCAGGATTTCTCAAACATGCATGAATGAGTCAAAGCAAGACTCTGGACATGTTCTTGATGAGATTATAACATGATATAAAACTCAAAAAAGTTGATTTTACATGATATAGCCCCTTTAAAAATTGTGCTTATTGAATAATATCCCTATAAGAGTTCATTTTTTCTGTTTTTCTTTTTAGGTTTTACTTTCAGTAGCATTTGTGATCCCAGCAAGGAAGAGGAAACCTCTCTCTCCGAGACAGAGCCGGAGCTGTGACGTCAGAGGAGGGAAGAGAGTCAAGACACGGGAGGACATGAAGAAACACCAACATGAGCAAAAACAGCAAAAATAAATAAATAAATAAATAAATAAATAAATAAATAAATAAATAAAATATTTCGTTTTTCTAAACTGTTTACTCAGAACTCACAAAGATATGTAAGTGTCTTCTGGTTTTATTTTTTTATATTTTTAGAATGGTCTGGTGGGAGTCCTGTGGCTACAGGTCCCTGTGTCTGCAGGCTGTGGACAGTGAGGAAGAGGAGGAAGATGACAGCAGCATGCGCTCCGCAGATTCGACCGTCACAGAGATCCGCTACGTTCTGGGAGATGTTACTCATCCGCACGCTGCTAAAGGAGATGCTATCATCCTCCACCGTGCTGGTAAGACAGCGCGTCGCACGCACACACGTGTCTCTGCATGTCCCACACATGAAAAGACACCATGTCTGTGCAGATGACTCGGGCTGGTGGGGCAAAGGAGGCCTGTTCACAGCGCTGGAGGTGAGGTCAGATGAACCCAGAAAGCAGTA
>NW_013954293.1:37567-38145 GCF_001266775.1 Austrofundulus limnaeus | reverse complement strand
GAGGAGTTGATGACAGCAAGGATGGTAAACAGCTCTCCACACCAGTCCTTTTTATATTGTGAGCGCCAAGAAAAAAAAGGCCAGCATTTCTCGCTCTGCTGTTCTGTCCAGCTTGATCTCAGGGTAGAGGAGTTGATGACAGCAAGGATGGTAAACAGCTCTCCACACCAGTCCTTTTTATATTGTGAGCACCAAGAAAAAAAAGGCCAGCTGAGCAACAAAACAATGGAAAAATCCTACCTGTAGCTGAATCCCTGTTGGAGGGTGAAAAAGCTTGTATTGAACCTTTTTCCCCCCACTCTCTAAATGTGGCCTACCGTTGCCATTTGGCAGACATGAGTGCTTGTAAAAGCTGCCAATGTTTTGTGCCAACGTGAGTTAACTGTGTCATACTGAATCTGTACAGAGAGCTTACCCGTTTGGAGGAGCTTTGATAACCTTAGCAGAGGGTGCAGATGGTGCGGACAGGAGGGATCATACAAAAAGAGCGGCAGCATCACAGCCACCCTTCGACGGCTGAGATTTGATTCTTTTTATTTTGTTTTTGTTTTTATGTTTTTGTGGAGAACGCCCCGCGC
>NW_013954293.1:33971-36567 GCF_001266775.1 Austrofundulus limnaeus | reverse complement strand
CCACTGAACTGTACATTTCCACACACCCAGAAGGCTTTGGGCCCTCTGTATCAGCCTCACTCTCTCATTCTGCAGCAGCAGGGAGAGAGGCACATTTCAAGAGGTACAAAGTCTTAAAAAAAATTAAAAAGTAAAAAAAAAAAAGGAAATGGGAAAAGGCTACCTTTCAGGGCTTAGAGTCCTGCAGCACACAAGCAAAAATCACTATTGCCTGTTTCTGTAACTGCCTTGATCCGAGCTCAGACAGACCCAATAGCCGAGGACCTCCCAGTATCCTGAACTAACTGGAGAACCCTGACAGCGAAGGGGGTTTCCCATGCTGCACCAGCATCGAGAGGCTCTCCTCTCTACAGCTCTGTTCTAGATACCAGTAGATGTGTATTCACAGTACACACACACAGGCGTGAGTGTGTACGTGATATACTGTGAGTACCATGTGGTATCACCTCTTCAGACTTCTTGGATCGTAACCTCTGAAAMTTTTAAGTTGTTTCCTTTTAAAGATCCTGGTTTAACACAGCCGACAAAAGAAGCAATATGTTTTTTTYCCCCCCCTGCAAATAAGTGATACAAAGGAAAGAGATTTGGGTCGGGTGTGAACTGATACTTGATTGATTGAAAGCTACGACTCTTATACAGAGAGAGATATGCACGTTCTGGGTCTGAAGGCATATTGCAGTACTTTAGTGTACTGTATATGCGTGTATTTGTTTGTTGATTAGCCTGTTTAAAATGAGATGAGAGAAGAAGAAATAAAAAAAAAGAGAAGCCCAACCTGAAGCACCTGGTGTRATGCAGATTTTACCCAAATCACAGACATATCAAAACGAGAAAAAAATTATTTAACAAAATACTTGAATCATGGAGCGCCGATACCATAATGTGAAGTTAGTTTTTAATTTTTCCCCTCTGTTCATCTGACAGGTACACATGTGGGCTTTTTCTTTTTTTTAAGAGAATATCAGATATGTATTGCATTAAATCTAAAATGAAAAGAAAAATCATCTCAGATGTGTGCTTGGAGCTCAGATGTTTGTATGAATGTGTGCTCGAGAAACTGTGTACAGGGCACATGGCCTGCTGTTATGTTCCAATCTGTGTGTGTTTTTGTTTGTTTGTGTTTGAATTCCTCTGTTTTTATGTCAGAACCTGATAGACGTTATCTTCTAACATTGCACTGAGTGTCTTCTGCTCCTTACTCAGCTAATCCTAGGTAAAAGTGTGAAGGGGCGACGGTGACAATTCACGTGTACATGTTTACTCAAGGACTTTTTTTTTTCTTCCCTCCCCCTTCACCCGTTTTTGTCTGTAAAAAGTTTATCTACCTTATAGTGGCTTTTATTGTGGAATAATCCAGGACAAGGATTATCATGGAGTATTGCACCATTTTTTTTGTTTCAACTAAAGGAAAAATGTAGCAAAAAAATAATAATAATAAAGAAAAAAGTAAACAAAAAAAATACAAAACTAAAAAAAGGGATAAAAAAAACAATGAACTGTGGCCATAGATAGCTGTAGAAGGACTAGTAATCCCGACGTTAACAAGGAGAAGTGGGAAGGGATGAAGTGTGAGGAGGTGAGTTTGTTACGACTCATTTCAGAGGTGCCTATCTTTTTTCTGTCTTTGGTTTTTGCAAAAGCCACCTGTTGTTTACAAGCATTTCATTTGTCTGAAGCTCAACAAAACAGGACTTTGAAACAAGAATGTTTCAAAAAGGACAAATTTCATCTTCCATCAGCTATGGACTTGTCAAATCTTGCAAAATGAAGATTTATGCTACTTTCAGAACTCTGGGATTGATCAGTGTTGTCATATTTAAAATGTTTGTTTTTTTTCACTCTTTTCAGTGACTATCTTTCTATGTGTATTAAGTTGTGATTTGATGTTTTCCTGTAAGACTTTGACACAGTTTGCTCTCTATCTTGCACACTCATTTAAAAAAAATGTGGATTATGTCTCAGGAAGGCCAGGGTTCCAGATACCGACCTCATCACTTTTTAGGTTTAATGTTAGTTTAGAAAATTAGAAGAAAAAAATACAGAAAGAAACTGAAAACTATTCAACTCCAAGCAATCACTGAAGTTAGAGGAATATAGAAAACTCAATTTTGTTAAAAGAAAAAAAATAGTTTGCCAAATAAGACTGAGAATCAATTTTGAGAAAAGTGGAGCGCTTTATGTGTAAAAAAAAATTTAAGTAGAAATTGCTTTACATTGAAACAGTGATTGACAAAAAACACATTTTTTTCTTACYTTTTGACCTCTTTTGAGTTTGCATCCTGTAGTTCAGGATTTATTGTGCAAGACCTTTAACATTTGTTGAATCATTATGAATCACCTCGCCTGTCRTTCGTACAACTTGTGTTGCTGTGACAGGTCTTCAGTGGCTGATATAGTTCCTAAAAGGTGGTTTTTAAAGGCTGGTGGAAGTGGAGGACTGACGTTGGTTTTAAAAAGGATCATGATCTATGCACAAGTGGGAGGGACGAGTCCGGACACCTGCGGCTGTACTGCAGGTGTTTGTCAACAAAGACTCTGGGGTTGGGGGTTTAAACGTTTTTTTTTTTTTTTTTTTTTTTTTTTTTTTTTTTTTTTT
>NW_013954293.1:20412-32971 GCF_001266775.1 Austrofundulus limnaeus | reverse complement strand
ATTTATTTGCCTTTTGTTTGATTTTTTTATTAGATTTTTTTTCTTGACAACTCTTTGTTATGTGTCCACAGACATGAAAAAGAACTCCAGAACACTCAAAAGAWAAACGCGCGAGCACTGAGATTAGGACTTTTCTTTTTGTCACAGGCTGAGACCCGCTTCTGTCGAGCAACTCCGAACAAGAGCGCAAGACCTTTCCTCAGATTTAACACGGGCAACCTGATCCTAAAGTGAGCGAACGTGCAAAAATAAAATAAAATTAAATTTAAAAAAATTAAAAAGTAAAAAAMACACACAAAAGAATCAGCATTCTTTACTCTTCAGTGACACTTGACAAAGCAGCGGGTCAGTTGTAATCTTGGTACACAGAGGAAAAGAGAGTTATATCGTCTGTATGAGACCCAACACAGAAATCTTCATTTATATACACGACAGAGCCAAGAGGAAGGGTTTTTTTTTTTTTTGAGGGGGTAATCATTACAAGGATCATGAGTGACAATACTTTACAGGCAGCACTTTGGGAGTGGAAAGCTGTTGTCATTAGCGAGCTGTAAGGCAGGAGAGAAAGACAAGGTTCTGCAGAAAAATGGTGGACCTGCATGCTTTGATCCATATAGCTATGACACTTATTAAACAACTCTCAGAACATTTAACAAATCACCGCCTGCACACTAAAGCTGATTCAAAACTGTCCCAGCAATTTTTTTTTTTCAAATGAAATCCTTTGACTGTTTTGGGCTGGAAGCATCACAAGTCATCTGCCATTTGCAAAATAAAGGTTAAAAAAAGGTGTTAATCCTCATCTTCCTAAAAGCAGGATCCTAATATATTTTAAACAAATCATCTTTTTTATGCAAATATCTCAAAAACATGACAAAATCATAATAAAATAAATAACAAATGCTTTGGCGAAAGTGCAACACAGTTACAGAACAGATTCTTCTAATATTAATAAATACATCTTTCCATTCATCTCGTCTCCCAGTTTACAGTACAACATACAAATATTCAAAAATAAATAAATAAATAAATAAATAAATAAATAAATAAATAAATAAATAAATAAATAAATAAATAAATAAATAAATAAATAAATAAATAAATAAATAAATAAATCTTTGCTTAAAGACAGTAACTGTGGAGTAAAAAGGAAAATATGACCAGAGAAACAAAACTTTACCATAAAACTTCAGAGCATCACAACGATCTGCTCAACAGGTTGGCTGGCCTGTGGCAAACAGCCATGAAATCTTTGTTTAAATTTTATTTATAAGTTTTACTTCAATGTGGTCATGAAAAAAAAATCATGAAGTAAAAAGGCAGACTGGCTGGCTAACCAGGCCTTTTGTTTTTACACAGAAATAACCCGAAACTCATAATCAATGAAAAGCGAGGGCCTGTTTTACTAACATGTCTCCTTTCTCCACTTAATTTAATATTTTACTGAAATAATGCAAGAAATATTTTGGGTAATTTTAGCACAATGCAGACAATTAAAAGCACTAATATCGTGAAAATCACATAAGTGTAGCCATACATGGGTTAATCTAATAATAAGCAGCTCAGAAAGAAAAGCTAAGCTGAAAATTGCAGATAAAAGCAACATCGATGGCTGACGAGCTGTAATAAAACGATAAAGATTATTGATAAAATGCACTCTAAAGTTTTGACATAAAGATAACAACTATAGTTTATTATATTTATCTAACATTCCTATACATGAAAGCCTAATTTGGGACACTTATAAATTCATTATTTTAAAAAAGAATGGAAAAAAGAAGAAAGGGAGGCACTAACTGGCGAAAGGACAACGCTCTTGTCTGCTCAAAGCCACTGCCCTTGACCCAACCTATAGGTCCGTGTTTAATTAAACGTTTGTCCTTTCTTAATTGCTACAAGAGTTTTAAAATGGTCCGGTTCACTGGAGCGGCTCCGTTGGCTCATGATACAAGAAGACGTAATTAAAAAAGTGCTTTTTTTTATAATAAACTTACACGGAGATTTTGTTCTTGTTTTTACCTTTTTTTGGGGTGGGGGGGGGGTAGTAGAGAAGCTGTCGGCATTGTTCATGACGCCCTTTTTGTTCAGTTTAATAAAGGTTAGGCTGCAGTAATGAGATAATTAGCTTAGCATAGAGGCTAAATTGGGCACGCTCTTCAAACATTTATTTCTTAAATAAATGGTGTTTGCTGCTGAACAACACAAATGACGGAAGGTCCATTTGGAACCAGTCTGAATCATTGATATATTAGGAAAATACTAAACAAGATGGTGGTGCCTTCCCTTGTTTTTTCTTTTTTCAGTTTTTTTTTTACTGAAGCCAGCAGTTTATAGGAGCGGCCATGTTGGATCTCTGGAATGTGGGGCTTTAAGTCCTGCCTACTCCCTCTGCACACAATCATAACTTATTTCAGTATTTCCTCATACATTGATGGTTAATYATATGCTATATGGTCTATAAAATAAAATAAAAATCATCTCCTGACTTCAGATTCCTACCAATCAGTAATTAACCTTTTCATCTGACTTTAGAGAAAAGGTGAACTTTTCAAACCAAGAAGTGCATCGTAAAAAAAAGCTACCTGTTGACACAATTACATGATAAAATACAACTACTAAAATAAAAAAAACAACATTGCTTTGGTTAAAATTAAAAAAATAAAACAGTACAATACAAAAAAAAGACATTAAAGTGCCATGCAACAAAACTATCAGTGGTCTTGTCACAATAAATAACAGTGCAGCAAACTAACAATAGCTATAATGACATTTTTCTTCTCCATTCTGATTATTACTAAAATGTCTGAAAACTTAAATCAAACAAGGAAGGCAAGGACGAAAGCTGTCTCTCCTCATAGTGAATTAGTTTGCCTTAGTCGAGCCAATGAATCCAGTTTTCATGACACCGCTTGAAGAAACAACATGAGAATAACATCATTTAATCTGAACAAATACCTTCTCATGCTACTTTAAAGTTAAAAAGATCCCCAAAAGCTTTTTTCCCCATTCTTTGCTATCTGAAATATCTGCCATGAAACAGCATTGAACCAATCCAAACTGAGGTATTTTACAGTTAATGTATGGTGTATCTACTGTATAAGGATCTATCATCCCTCCAACCGTCTACATAGAAAAAAGATGTAGTTTAATGTTGATTTCCTTCGCCTTTCTGATGTAACGACACAGTTAATGTTTGTATTTCTACCAGGACTTTTTTTGTAATAATTGATAAACAAGGTCTCATTCTATCTTTTTACAAGGAACTGGAAGCCTCACAGAAAACAAATCCCTACTTGAACATTTAAACTAATCCGAACAAGTCCCAACGTCCAGCTGAAAGAGATTAATTAACAGGTTTCTGTAGTTGTTGTTTTTTCTCTTACAAATTCATCTAAAGGTCAAAAGGGAGCACATCATGCAAAGTCTGAGGATGTGACTACACAAACTCATACAGGATGGGTTGGAAATGAGTATTAAGTTGTTTTTGGGACGAGAATCCGTCTCTGTATCAGAGGATATGTTTGCTATATGTTGTGTTTTTTTTATTGGAGCAAGATGCTAAGTTGAGTTTGTAGATTGTATGTTTGTTTCTTTGCTGTTTCCCCCAGAAGGCCGGATCACCTCTCACATCCGCTGAGCAGACGGCACCGACTGCAGCGACTTTCTCCTGGACAGTTTGGATCTGAGAGCAGAAAAAAAGGCTTTTGTGAAAATAATGTATGCAGTAAATAACTTTTTTTTATTTTTACAGATTTATCACGCTTTCTCTGATAAAAATCCTAGTTTTTTTTCTTGTTTAAAGTTTGTAATTTCATACAAATTACAGGAAAACGTGTTGAAGTTGAGTTATTATGAAGGCACGTGTTGCTTTTCCTAATAATACATATATTTTACCATGTAGTGTTTAAATGCAACAAATACCATTAGAGAATTAAAATGATTTCACATTCAAGATATTTAATAGTTTTGTACACTGATGGTGGTTGGGAAATTTCCTTAAGTTAGAGGTTTCAAACCCGAAGCTCCTACATTACATATTTCTTTAAACATTTGTGACCCATCTCAACAACCTGAGGATTATGTTGCAAAGTGGTATGTTGAGATATACGTAACCATAGTGTATTGGTTGAAAAATTATCATTATGTCAAAATATGATTATTAAGTACCTTATTTATAGGTGTCTTGAAAGAAATGTCATAAACATTATGCTAATAAATGTTTTGAAACACCAACAAATTACATGGTTTTGAGCAAAAATGTATTTAAACATATTTATATAATCATATTTGCTACTTTAAGGGAAGCTGTTTTCAATACCAGATGGAAAATCCATTTACCATATTTATTCATGTATAATACCATCTCATGTATAATACGACCCCCTCCCTTATTTTGAGATTAAAAAGCATAAAAAATGTAATCCTCAAACTACCTCCATTTTCATACAGACTTCAAGATTTTTCAGCCTTTGCAGTCTTTATACATATCAGTAAAATGATCATTGGACTGTTCATTTTATTTTAACAACATATGTACTAAAAGATATTTTGACAACAAATATATATCAGCTGTAGCAGCATCATATGAATTCTGGCATTTTACACATAGTCCACCAGGATGCGCCAACACAAAAGTCAGAGACTTCACATGAGATTTGGGCCATCTTGTTGGGGGAAGCAGATTACTTCCTACTCGTGACCGCCCCCTCTGGTGGGGAAACTTTTTTCAGGGATACAAACTTTTTCAGAACACCGGTAGACGGAAGCCATTACAGACGAACATGTGTTTGTTGTTGTTTGAGGAGCGGCCCGGCCACACGCTAATGTCATTTGTTCGCTATCATTACTGAGGTGCAGGAATACTTCCCCCACTTTTTTTCACATCATGTCGCCTGCCTGGATCTGTTACTATCTCACTCTGAAGCACGGAGGAGTGTCAGAGGTGAGCTCGTTTCAACTGCTTTTACGACGCGGTCTCATTTCCGGACTCAGGCATTTTGTGAATGAAGCTGATATTTCAGTTAAAATACATAAGTAAAAATATTTATCCGAGTATAGTACTACCCCCCAACTTTATGGATGATTTTATACGTTTTATACTTGAATAAATACGGTAGTTACATTTTTGCTTTACTGGTTATGACTCATCAAAGAAGAGTTTCTCTTTAGGACTCTTCAAATCCAAAAGGAGCTCAGCAATTTTTAACCTCTCCAGGAAAAAGTTTAAATTCTCATAAGTTTGAGTTTGTTTTTTGAAAGAAAACTTTGTGTTTTATGTTTTGTTTTGTCCACGGACCTGATGGTGCCAGCTAACAGAGGGTTAAAAGCATACAGCCAGTCGTGCATCTCCTTGTCATTGGTGGCCTGCAGCAGGATCCCTCGGTGCTCGGTGCACACAGCAAATGTGTTGGGGGTCTGGGAACATGAAACACGCAGACGTTACGAAAGTTCACTCTGTCGTTTGACATCTATGGTGTGTGTTCCCCCTCACGTACCCGCAGTAAAGTCTGTTTGTCTTCGCTGTACTCCACCTTAGCGGACGACAGGTTGATGATGGCTCGCTCCACGCATTCCCTCTCGCTGCGGTACAGGTAGACGTAGGGCCTGCGGACCACAACGAAGCGCCTCACCCAGCCGCTGGTGTGGGGCTCCAGGAAGTGCAGGTAGCCTTTCTTCGACACAATGGGGCTGAATATATAATGAAACAAAATAATATTTTAAGAAACAATAAAGAAGATTCTCAGGAAGGAAATAAATGTTAAAATCTTTGCAGAAAACCACCTTGTAGATGATTGAACAAATTATATTAGATTTATTTTATTTGTTTTATTAACAAGTTTCACATAGAAAACTATTTGTAGCATCTCCAAWATATATATTTAAAACAGTTTAAACTAAAGAAATTGCTTTTTGTCCCAATGAAAGATGAGTGCTGAAGGACTTTGTTGTAGTTTGAAAGTTAAAACAAAGATAAAATAATCTGCAGGAGCAAATACTGTAGCTAAAAGCTAAACTTAACAAAACAGTATAGCTAAACGCTAAAGTCAGCAAAGCCATTGCTAAAACCTAAATTGAGCAAATTAACTCAAGGCTAAAAGGAGCCCAGAAAGACAAAATTAGATGTAGACTTTAAAGGTTTTTCAAGAAACTGAGGAAATCTCAATGTGTTTCTATGTGGAAAATTTAGGTAAATAAAATTAAGCTGTTGAAAAAATTTAAAATTGACAAACATTAAAAGTCAAACCAGATTATTCCCAATTAAGTCAAACATTTTAATATACAATGTGAGTCAAAAGCCACAGGACACTCTCTTATTTTGATCCAATATGGCTGATTTCAAAATGGCGGCCATGTTCTAGAACTCAGATCTGTCATTTTCACTTTTATTTTCGGAATGGCTGTCTTGTGACTTTTGACTCACCCCGTAGAAATGATTAAAATAGTTTAAAGTGTGCAGAAATAGTTTGACAAAACAAAAATCCACAGGAAACTGTAGATGTCATGTTCTCTGGTGTTTGAACAAAAATCAGTCAAATGTATCCAGAACTTGTTATAAATGTGCATTTCTTCCCCTTATACAATGTATTTGGYTCTTAAACAAGTAAACCATCAACACGTTTCACCGTGAATCAAATACGCGTGGTCTGACCTGACACGGATCTCCTGGATGTCGGGCACAAAGGTGTATCCTCTGAGAGCTTTCTTTCTGTCCACTGGGCTAAATGGGTCCAAGTCCGGTGTGGAAGCTCCTGAACTGGGATCAGCAAGTCTACAAGAAACAACAAGAAAAAAAACAAACAACATGACTATATGATGTAACAACCAGTAAATATATTAGAAATGATTAAACGAACACATTTCTTTATGTACACTTCTTCACAAACTCTATCAACCTTCCTAACGTAAAACTGTTGTGAATCRTCCGCCTGACAACAAGAAGCATAAAAATAGTTCCTCACCGAAAGTCGTAATGTCCGTCGATGAGCGAGGGGCAGGTGGAGGAGGGAGTGAGTGTGCTCAGATCAGAAGATGATTCCCTCATGAGTGAAGCTGACATTTCAGAGAGCTAAAACACACACCCACACACACACACACACACGCACCAAAAAACAAAACAAGGAAGCCCAACAAAAACGAGACCCAACACAGAAACAGACAAAACAAACCAGCAGACAGTTAAACGTGGACGACACAGACACGCGTTCAGAGAACAAGTCAATCAGATCTGTGTCATTTTCCTGAAATGTACTGCAGAAACACCACTGTGACAAAAATCCTCAGTGTGTCTAAGAGCCCCTCATTAAGTTGCATTTTATAAAACCAAATACTGTGAAAATATTAGGGGAGGTCAGGGAGGGAGTAAGGAACTCTTAGATTAATGGCTTTTTGGATATTTAAAAGCAAAGCTGGTAAAACAACTATAACTGGAATTAACTAAGATAAAGTGACAGATGAAAGATTAAGTAGCGAGTAGGAAGTGGTTATTGTAAAGGAGAAATATGAGGCTTAGATGTTTAGTCGTGTTAAAGCTGKAGCTGTGAGGTGGTGAAGGATTTGACAGGTCAGTTTAAAGGGGCCTAGGCTGGGGCTCACCTTGCTTTCACTGGCACTGCTGCTCACCTGGCTGTACTCTCTGTTGAAGGTGTGCATCAGCAGACGCAGACACTGCGACGAAGCACAGAGGGAGGAAAAGACAGCGTGGTTTTTGTTATTTTTTTTATTTTAATACCATGAATTAAATTAGCTATAAAAAAAACATAAACTAGAACCCAAATTAAAGCAAGGACCCCAGCAGTCACCTTAGCAGCCAGCTCCCTCTGCCTCTGGTTGGGGCTGTCGGGGGTGGGGGGGTTGCTGCCCGGACTGTGGCCGAGGACGGGGCTCTTTGCAAAGTCGCTGATGTCGCCGCTTTTGTAAAGGGCCTCCTGTCCCGCCTGCAGAGTAGCTTCCAGCTTTTCTCTCAGCAGCAGGTAGTGTCTGGTCTTCTCCACCTTAAAGCAAACAGACAAAACAGAAGCTCATTTTATTGGAAAGGGGTCACATTTACCGGATTAAACGAGCTTTCATTCAGGCCCTAAAGAAACTGGCTCCTCTACAAACATTGAGGTGAATTCTTTCAAAACATACGYTAACAACCCCAATCATTGTCTTTGCCTTTTCTTTTAATAATAGTAGTGTTATTCTGCACTTATTTTAATAAAGGATAGTGTTAAAGGAAAACATAAAAAAGAGTTAAAGACTTCATTTAAAGCTATCTTTAAGGACCGGCCCTTTGCATTGACTATAAATAAAGCTTTACTGGGTTCATTTTTCTAACTAAATCCAACACAAATGAGTTGTAACTGCTGTTATCATTTATTTTATTTCAGAAAACTTTTGTTCAATTTATTATATTTGCTTGTTTCCTTTCATTTGTGGTTTGGATTTCTCCTCCTCCCCGTGTTAAACAGACCTCCTGCAGTAAGCTGAGCTTCTCCAGCTCCCACTGGTGGTCGAGGATGAGGCTGTCGCTGCGAGGCCTCCACCCCGCCAGGTTCTCCTCTCCCCGCACGTACGCCACGGAGGTGTCGAGCACGCGCCTGCGACGGCGCTGCATGCCTGGCAGAACGGAGAGAAGAAACGGGCCGTGCTTTCAGTCCATCCGAACAAAAAAGCAGTTTAAGAAATATGTTTTAATGCTTTCTTGCAGGTTTAAATCACCTGGGCTTCCRTTGTCTGCCACGTGGCAGAGAGTGATTTCGTAAACTCCAGTGACACGGTTGCTGAAAAAAAAAAAAAAGAAAACAGGAGGTGAATTCAGGAAAGATGTCAACTTGAAAAGAAGGTAATTGATGGCAGCAGCGTACCTCTCTGATGGTCTGAGGCAGCCGGTGCTGAAGAAGTTTCTGATGGAGCGAGAGGCTGGAAGCTTCGTGTCACGAGAGTAAAACACCATGCAGAAATCTTTGGTGATAACCGTCGGCTGAGTGCAGTTTTCCATCTGGTTATAATACAAAAAATGGTAAACCACTCACAAGCGGGAAATATCTCATTACTGCTGGGAGCCTAAAATAATAAAACTTAAAATTACTTCATGATAAAATGCTACAAAACTTACGGAAACTGTTTCTGTTATAAGTTGTTCATGTTAGGGAGGTAAAAAAACACCTAAATCCAGACAGAATTACACTAAAACCCAGAAAAAGAGTTCTTTTTTTAACTTTTTGGACATGGTTTCTAAATGAAACCAAATCTACTTCTTCTCGTGACATTTTGAATCAATAATCGCTCAAAAAAAATCAAATTTCTAAAAAAAATAAACATAAAAATATTTATGAGTAACTGTTTATAACATGTTCAGCCATGTCCAGTTTTATTCACCTTGCCGTTCTTCAATGAAAAAGGCTGAATTTGTTAAATTGTCAAAAAAAAAAAAACAATACAAAAAGNGTTTTCACATTAATTCTTTCTTTATATTTTTACGTCCACAAATAAGTAAGTCAAGGTAAAATAAATTTATAGTCAAGTTAAGAAAATAAATTTTTTTTCCACTTGTCTTTTCTGCCTCAACAACAATGAAAATGGTTTGCTTTTATTTAATAAAGAAAAGAGAAAAAGCATCGTAAGAACAACCTTTGTTGGCTTAAAACCTTTTTCATCTGTGAATGCAAAATAAAAATCTAAAAAAAAGGTGAACTTGGTCAGACTTTTAAAACCTTTTTAAAGCCTTCTGAAAGGCTTCCATGGAGTTATGAGTAAACAAAAAAAAAACACCCCATTAATGTCTGCTTTCTTTTCTATTTACCTCCAGATAAGTGGAGAGAGTGATGTAGATCTTCTCTCCATACGGGGTGACTCTGTTCAGGAGGAGAGAGTTGTGCATGGAGCTGTCCCAGGCCGCTTCAAACCGATAAAAGCTTCTACAATGAGCGAAACAAATTTAAGTTTTATGAGGAAAAAAAAAGAGGCTTAAATAGCTTGGAAAGATCTTGTTTCAAAATCAAAACTTCTGAAACTAAAACTGCATCGTACCTGTGATCGACTCCCAACGACACACTGCGATAAAGAGAAACAGGAGACAAATTAAAAACTAATTAACTGCAGCTGGGACAAGTCAGACTRTAAAAGTAATATTTCGTACTTGTCGTCGTGTTTTGGCCAAAGGTATCCGGAGGACAGGATGTTGAGGGAGAGGATGTTGGGGTCTATGATGGTCTCRTCAGCCTCCGGAGTGCTTCGGATACGACCTGTGGAGGATTTGGGATGAGATGCGTTGGTTTTACTTTACATCTCCTATCTGATTTTATTCAGCTAACTCGCCCCGAGACGTTTCTTACCAATTACCAGCTCCTTCACCTCCTTCCACTCGATATCATTTCCTGCTTCATGAGCGATGGTAACTCTGATCCTCCTCTGAATGCCCTGTGCAGGTGAGGACAGGAGGAAGAGGAATAGTGAAAATACGCTCAGAAACACGGGTCACTGGATGATGCTGAACTATAGGTCAGACCTGATGTAAGAGGAACGTCCCGTGGCAAGGCATCCCACCTCTGTGGTCAACCACTGCTGGAATGTAGCTGGAAACAAACAAAACATCAACATCTGAACACTGTTATTTTTACTGATAGGATTTAAAGGTGTTTTTTTATGCTGGCACTCACTCTCCGTTAGCTTCTAGCTCACAGATCTCAAAGAAGACCATGAGGTCGTATTTGGCGTGACACGGTCCTGCGGTGGAGCGAGTCAGCGTGCTGAGCTTGGTGGCCGGCACTGAAAAAAGAAAACATCTACTTTTAATAAAATAAACTGCAACAAACAGTGCTGTTCCATCTGAAAGAATATGATTTTTTAGACTGGTGGTCTTTATCATTTTGTTTCATAGTAATGACCAGCTTTAACGAGACTATTTTAAGATTATAGATTATTGGTTAATCTATTCTGGCAGTTCTTCAAGAACAAAACGTGCTCCTCTTAACCTTATTGATTATCTTCTTTGTAACCGTTGAACCAAGAGATCAAAACACACACTCTTATATTCATGGTTAGTAAATGAGACAAACTCTTACATAAAATCATAATTCTTAGTGGATTTTAATTCAGATGTTTGAAGTAAAATCCACTAAGAATTATGATGTTTGATTTTGGTTTTTAAAAATTCAGGGATTAATTGATTTTGGTCTGTAAAGTACAAAAAGTGTTATGTAATAGTTATTCAAAGGGCATTATTGCCTACCCGGTTTTGATAACGGCATGACCCGAGGAAACTGTCTCCTGGAGGGTCTCAGTGGACTGAAAGAAATCAAAATGTCAAATCAGATATAAAATGAAAACYTTTCATTCACATTTGTAAAATGATCATTTGTAATCAGTGTTTTGACAGTTCTTCCTGACCTGATCAAATCTTTGCATAGTGGAGGGAAGGGCTGTTTCTGATAGTGTCCAAACACCTCAAAGACGATGGGCTGAGTCTTGATGTACTCCAGAAACGACTTGGTCACCTCCACCGTGATCTAACAGAGAGAAAATATTATTCAACCCAGTAAGAAAAGCTTCATATTTTTGTGAGGACAAGAMAAAAAGGCATATTTATTAATAATAACATTTTACTATCTTTACATTCTGGACGTGGTAGAAGCCCAGGGGCGGTCCTCTGCCAGTGTTTTTTAGCGGCTCAGTGGAAAAGGCTTCATCATGACGGTGGATGAAGCTGGAAGAAATGATGCAAAACATCTCACTTTGAAAAATAATGCCAGTTAAATTAGGAATCCTTAATTACAATATTAAGAAAACACAATTTAACAGAAGGAAGTCGTATTTGTAGGAGTGGAACTTAATGTCTTTTAAACTCACTTGAACTGGCAGAAGATGTCGGCGTATTCTGCTGAGATGCTGGAGGCCTGTAAGACGGTGACCCTGAAGGTGAAGGTGCTGCCGATCTTCAGGTGGGACAGAGATTTTTCCGGAGACAGCTCCAGAGGCAGGTCCAGACCCAGACCTAAACTCTTCACTGGGCTGTGAGGAGCATCCAGGGTGGCTGCAAGACACGGAGGCAGAAACGGACCAACTTTGAGCTTTTATTCATGCCTACAGGATGTTATATTAAAAATATTATACTCTACTAAAGATTTTCAAGTTTCTTGTTTCATTTAATATTTCACATTCAGTGCGGTCTAACAGGTCTCTGCACAGATGTTCCTTACCTTCACAGGTGTTGTTGTTCACTTCATCTGCTGAGATTCCCATCTCAACATTTTGTCCTTCCCCCTCGACGATCCTCAGTTCCTCCTGGGAGGTGCTGGAGTGCGACAAGCCGCCGGGACACGACTCAGACTGGAACTAAAACAGAGCRTCAACATTCATGAGCAAACAAAAYGTGTTTCATTTGATCCGAAAGACAATTTTAAAAGGCAGCCAGAGGGATCTTTCATCACAAGTACCTTCTCGAACTGGTTGTCTTCAAAGGAGATCTTGGCRGTTCCTGACTGTCTAACTCCAGAACCATAATCAGGGGCCTCCTCATCAGCTGAATAGAGAAAATATTTTAAACCTGAAAGTCATGTTTATAAAGACTAATATATAT
>NW_013954293.1:4925-19412 GCF_001266775.1 Austrofundulus limnaeus | reverse complement strand
TATATATATATATATATATAAACTCGTCTCTTTGCTACTGATAGCTGCACAATCGGTTTGGTTAACTGCGCATAGGAGTCAAACTACACACACAAACGTTAGCCTTAGCATTTAGCTACTGCTTTCAGAGGCCTAAAACTCCCAAAAGATGCCGAGACAAATTTAGCAAGTCGATGATTATTTTTGATATTTGTTTTCTCTATAGGCATTTTTTAAGCTGGCACATTATTTATCTGTACATGCATGAGTTTTGTTTAGAGAGAGAGAAAAAGGCCCACTGCTGCTGAACACGCCGCTTGCTTTGTAGCGGTTCACATTACACTCGCAGCGTCTCGCTTCAACACATCAGGCCATTATTCACTTCGAATTGCATGCACATCGTTAGTCACTAGACACTGTATGCACCTGTGTCAATTACACAATCAACAGAATACAACGATGTTTTCCTCCTTTCATGAAGGCTCAGAACACTAGCAATGTTAGCTTATTCTGCTAATTTTACCCGCTATCTTGCTAGCTAGCTAGCTAGCTCGATAGCACGAAGTTTTAACTAAAGCGCTCTTTGTAATCAAACGACTCTAACAAACCGGTTTCAGAAATGCTTTCCAATGTGTTACTTAAACAGAGAGAGCTCATTCAACGAATAATGAAACCCATAAAAGTCCGTTTCTAACCTTAGGTTTCTCGTCTGCCATTGCTACTGCTGATGGTAGTAGTCGGTCTGCGTCTGATCTACTGCGCATGCGTCGTTCGGCGCGCCACTTTCCGATGACTGCACTGGATCGATCTGGATCGATATCCTCTGGATCTAACCAGAGCCCTATATAGATATACTGTAAATAGATAGATAGATCTCTTTATAGGGCACTGYATCTAACTAAACATGACTAAACATGCACCAATACACCACCATCTTGGATCGGGTATAGATCTTTTCCACAAAAAAGGTAAAATAATCAATTAAGCCAGATTTAATGCCCCTTACGGGTGTTTAAACAAAATGAAAGCACCAAATGACTAGGAATAAGTTGTTTCCACGAATAAATAAATAAATAAATAAATAAATAAATAAATAAATAAATAAATAAATAAATAAAAACACTATGGCTTAGTATTCATGAAATTTGAAACTTCTTTGATCATTCTTCACCTGTGTGGATAATGAGACAAGATTACCCAAATGAAGCCACTGTTTCACCTGATTTAAATGAATGGGTAAAACACGTTTCTGCAGAACTTGAAGAGCTAAATCAATGTGTCAATCGATGTTTATCTGCACCGATACCCTGTACTATAAATAATCCTAGTCCTTTTTCAATATTAATTACACATGCACATTATGTATATTGTTGACTCAGTTGCACACCCCTTTGGACTTTGAGTTCAACATGCCTGTATCTAAAGCTGCACAGTATTTTTCCTGTTATTGCCTTGTACAGTATTTTTTTTATTTTATTGTTACTATTGCTATTGCTTATTTCCTATATACTGTCTTTTAATACTGTAGAATTATTTTTGTGTGAACCTATGTATCTGCTACCGATGTTACACCTGAATTTCCCCTGTTTCTATTCTATTCTATTACTGAAACATGAGTGTTGGAGCAGGGAAACAAGCATGCAGGATAGTGACTCCACAGGACCAGGATAAGACACCCATGGTCATAATCGTCTTACATTTGAATTAGACCACACAGAAGCTACAGATGCATTGATTGTTTTTAGGTTCCCAAATGATCAAGGAGACGGGCACAGACAGCCGTAATGAGAAGAAAGGTTTCGACCTAATGACGATGGCTGCTTACAGCTGGAAGACTTTGGCAAGACAACCTGTTTCAAAGACACAGGAGTTATATTTACTCTTATGTTTTCTGATTGTTTTCCCGAAGTTAATGTCATGGCAGTTTCTCTTTTTTTTTAATGACAGCTTGTAAACATCAGTGCAGTCTTTTTGTTCAAAACTTTCTTCTCATTGTGACTGTTCATGCCAGTCTGATAATAAAGTCACATGATCTGATTTAAAGTCACATGAAACATCATTCCAATGACATTGTAACAAACAAAACGTGTAAAAAAGTAGTACAAATAGAGTAATCTTTATTTTTTCATGCACAGAAAAAGCTTTTCAAAAATATGCAACGACAATTTAATATTCTCAAACAAATAAATACTTTTGTAAGAATCCTGTAGAGAACCTTTCATGTAATGCTAACACCCTCAGAAAGACAAACTTAATGTAATAATTTGTTTTACCACTTAAGAACTTTATTTTCCTAAAAGTAAAAAAAAAAAAAAAGGAAAGATGTTAAGGTTAAAACAAACTCCCACAGTAGTAAAACATTTACACTTGGCTTAAAGAAATCTACTTCAGTTCATTTTCCACATCTAACACCAGGAGCAGAACAAATGTACAATATATATTTAAATAAATACCGTTATTCAGTTTGTAACCGTTTGAACCTCATCCTCTGACAGGACCATTGTCTCTGGGACAAAGTTGTGTCTTTATTATAAATGCTGTCCATAAACACCGATCTTCTGGGTTCCACAATAATGTGTCTTTTTTGTACATATCTGAATATCTGGTGATGAGTTTGGGCCTTCTGAAGACAGTTTTCTGTGTACGTTTTCATATTTTAATGTAGATAGCTCTTTACACAATCTCACTTTGGACAAAGAGTCTGCTGGAGTAAAAAGGTTTAAATAAGAGCATTTGCATGTGTTGCAAAAATTATTTCAGCAATCCACTTTGGAAATAGGTCCTTTTGAACAAAACGTTTTAAGCTTGTCAATACAATCCAAAACAGAGCTGTGAATGAATCGTTTTAAACKGCAGCCCGCCCTGGTCATGGCTGCATTCAGACTAGCCGTTAGCTCATCAGATCTGTCAACTCTGTTTCTTCAAACTGAGGTTGCTCAAGAAGCCAACTACAACATGTAAACATATTATTATTTATAACTTTTTAAACAGAAAACCACTTCAAAAAAACAGCCAAACTATTCCTTTAGGAATGGTAAACATGAGTGCTAAAATTAAACAGAAGAAGAAAGAACACAGTTGCAATAACAGTAAGTTAACAGTTCCAACACTTTCTTTCACAAACCAAAATAAATATTACATCCATGATAATACCTGAAACTCTAAAACAACTATGGAGAAGCTGTATGAGTTTATTTTTAAAAAACCTAAGCAAACATGGAAGAAGTAAACTGACTCCTCAAAAACTAATACATGAGTGTCTTTCATTAGCGATGGATAATTGACCTCCTTTAGTATGGGCTCAGTCTCCCTAAATTTGCCATTTTGATTTGCTCAGACTGTAGGTCGCCCACTTCACTTTGTTCAGAAGTAGATAAATAATAAAATGAAAGCAACAAACCCTCCTCCACACAAAACCAGCTCACATGATTTGTGTTCCTCTGGTAAAAGTTTCATGTCTCCTTCATTGGTCCATAAATTCAAGATTCCTAAGTTTTAAATATTCAAACTTTAATGTTTGCAGAGCAGCGACACACTGAATTAAAAAAGAAGCTCTAAGGAAGCTGTAAACAGAATTAAAGAGCCCCCCACTGATCAGCAGGGGGGAATTCGTTCACCTCCCCCACCTCCGTGAACAGCTGCTCTCCCAGAGTGAACATCAGTTTGTATCTCATCCGAACCTTTTCCTGGAAAACATTCAAAAAGGCAGAAACACGCTCAGATTAGCAGCTTCCGTTGGCGCTCTGCAACACACGAGGTGACCAAATAAAATCTGAGCAGAGAAATTTGATCTGAGAAATCATTTCAAAACCCCAGCTTAAAAACATGCAAGAGAACAACAGAAGCCTGAGACCGAGCGGTACCTTGAGAGGATTGGCGAGCAGCATGATCTGAGTGACGGAAGGAGGGGGAAGAAGTGGATTAAAAGGAGCCAGCTCTGTTCCTGAGGGCGGCTGCAGCTTCACCTTCATTGTCTGTCAAAGAAAACATGCACGCGGTTTAAAAAAATAAATAAATAAATAAAAGAAAACTTGAACATCTGTGTGTTGAATCTGAATCCACAGCCTTGCTTCCGGGTCAGTATGAGTGTCACATAAAGAACACGAGGCTCGTACCCGGGGCACAGCCGCCTGCAGGACTATGTTCCTCACAGGCTGAGGGGCCGTGTTGAGCATCGACGCCACCATCACTAGAACATCAGGCCTGCCTGGTGGACAGTCCGTGGCGAAGGTGAGCAGAACACGAACACCATTCTTGTCATAAGRGGTCACAGGTAAGACTTTACCTGAAACACAGCAGAAAAGAGTCAGGTGATGACGGGTTACACACAAAAATATGAAAACAGTTAAGAAGACATTAAACTATTTTTTTAATTTAAAATAGCGAGAGTAGTATTTATTTTTCACAGCAACATAAAACTGAATGAAAACCAGTTGGAGGTGATTTCCCCGTGTTGTTTTATGAATAAATAGGACATTAAAGTCAGACAGGGCAGAGCAGAGAGGCTTTTCAAAAACAAATTAACACGACACCTCATCATGTCCCAAGCATTGTTATCATTTGGCTTTGCTAACCGCATGTAGACTAAATTAATCACTTGTATAAGAAATTAAAAACGGGGGTTAAAAAATACACATTTTTCTCTTTTACCACTAAGTGGCAGTAARGTCAAGAGTTTCACTTACAAACTAAAACCTCAACAGGAGAGAAGCTGTTCTTATTTTACAACTGAAGTTCATTAAATTTATTGCTCTAAAGAAGAAACAAACATTTTCAAATTCAAGTCATTTTTGCCACATAAAATATAGTTAAACTAATTTGTGTTTATCCAGAGTAGAAAAAGGATTTTTATTTAGGCTTAGTTTCTCATCAATCATCTAACTCTCTCTAAAAAGCATCTGATTGGTGCTGAATTCATTCTGAACGGGTTACGAAGAACTATCCTCAGAGATGGGGACTCCTGACTCGGACTTAGACTTGAGTCACACTTAAGTCCCTACTATTAGAGACTTAGACTTGACTTGAACTTGTGGTTTGAGACTCGCGAACAATGCAAGTCTTTTCACTGCCCGGCTCACGAAGCTCACTCCCTCAACACACATCCATGCTCCGCTCCCCCTCACCTGAGAACAGGAGGGGCCAGCGCCGTCCAACYTTAATGATGCGACTTTATTCAATGCCATGACAAGAGACTGACCAAATACAAAATATGTGGAGTCCAAATCCAAAATTTATTTTTGTGATGACTCGTGCAACCCTTTAAGGATTCTGGTTCATCATCTTCACTGACATGCTTTTATGCATTTAAAATATTTTTTTCTGGTATTTTATTGTAAAATCAGCAGCAGACTTGTTGAGTTTGTTCTTTTGTCAATGGAACGATATAATTACAGCAAGCCTACAAATGCAAAATACAGTAAACAATACTCTAAAGGCTTGATTGTTGTTATTTCAACCTTAACCTTATTTGTATTTTTAAAACAGTATTATGTTTTAATAATACTATTAAAACATAATAATATGTTTTAATATTTGATTAAAATATACTATTAAAGAATATAATCTAGTATAGTTAGAATACCTTTGATCAAACTGCCATTTGGACTTGAGGTGAATAGACTTGAGACTTGACTTGGATTTTTGGTCAAAGACTTGGAGCCAAAGACTTGAGACTTGACTTGGACTTGCAAAAAAAAAAGACTTGTGCACATCTCTGACTATACTCAGCAACTGCAGCAGAAGAGGTTTAATGTCTGATTTTAAAGGTTCTGAATTAAGCTGTMTATAGCTGCAGACCTGGTAAAAACTAACTATACTCTTTTTGAATTAATAAGTTTTGATCTGCTCAACTAGGAACATAAAAAAATCTCAGCACCTTAATGCAGCATTTAAATAAACTATTATTAAATGTTTGCATCATTTTAGAGATGGTGAAAAGTGGTTCTGTTTTGAGCAGTGGTTGACTTAGTTCTTCTGCAATGTGTCATACTGRATGCTGTTTTTAATCTGAAGTTGACTGGACATTGATCAGTGTAAGACTGACAGTATGATTATCTTAAACTCAACTATCACAATTTTATAGCATTGTTTAAGGTTTGATGTGATATCAGAGAGAGATGTCAGCTATTGTTTAAAAATTACCTTGTTTTTCACCCATAAAGTATGACCAAGCGCCCTTTGAGTCAGAAGTCTCAATACCTTGTACACTCGAGCAATTCTGACCTCAAATTCTGACAAGCACAGGGAAAAATCATTAAGCTTCCATCCTGTAACTTACTTGGTTTGATTGCTTCCAAAGGGACAAAGAGACCAGCCAGAGACGCCTCGTCTCCTCTGCTTGGACTTGCTTGGCTCATGGGAAGAATCGGGGACAGCGAGCGTAACAGAGGACTGTCATCTGCCTGACTCTTGACAGCTGGAGGGGGGGACCATCCTTGGACTCCTGCTGTCAAAATTGAGGCAGAGCTGATGGGGGTCCCGCCAAGACTGGAAGAGAGCAGTGAAAAAAATTAGATCAATCTAAAGGAGAAAAACAAAATGAAACTAGTTCTTGGATGATCTGCAGCTTGAAACTATTTTTGCCTACAACCATTTATTCACCGTTATTTATCCAGGCAAATCCATAAATAAATGGTTGTAGGCAAAAATGTTTTCAAACTTCAGATCATAAAACCATTTGTGGACCCAAGTATTAGTTTCATTTTTTTTGTTTCTTCTTTAGAGTAATAATCTGCATGTCAAACATCAAAATACCCTGCATGTTGGAACAAGAAGACAATAAGGGTGAAGTTGAAGTGATGCTTGAAGTAAAAAGAAACAAACAAACAAACAAACAATTTATTTTAGATCTAATTACCTTTGGATATAATAGTTTTGATTTAAAAACACTCAACCTTTTTTATAAAGATATGGACACCTCATTAAAGTGACAACTCATTTAACTCTTAAGTGATAAAATAATRATAGTAGTACTGTACCATAATTACTTAGTGTGAAAAACTCAGTTCAGTCAGGTATGATTTCCACTTAAGAGAAAATAAGACTTTCAGCTCAATTATCCTTTTGAACTCAAATGTTTTGTTTAAAAACCTCTGAGAAAAGTTGAACATGTAGGAGTGATTCCTAGATTTAAGTGAAAGAATGAAAGTTCATCTTCTGGTTTGAGTGGTAAAGACTTATCTAACTGCAGTAAGTCAGTAATCAAAGGGGATTTTTAATTGCCTAATTAAATAATTAATCAACGATGAATTTGCATTTTCTAATATAAAAAAATCTTTTTGACCAGAGACTTGTTTAAATTATCATCTCTAATAATTCTCAGRGGCTGAACAGGTAATATCCAAATCTGCTGAGTCTTTGTGTCATCAAGGAAATTTTTAATTTACATTAAAAAAAATCAACAATTAAGTTACAGTAACCCAAAATTAACCTGGTAATACTGAAAGAGCAATTTGTCCATTCAACACAGCTGGTGTAGATGGACTACAGAATAGAAAATCATAATTAAGTGGCCTATTAATCAAAAAACATGAAACCATTTTTTATTTTGACTTGGGAAATTACTTTTGAGCACATTATCATGAGACAGAGGCAGAATCAGGTTGAGCATTAGGCTTTGAGCAGCTGCCAAAACAAAAACGGGTCCTGTTTAACATTCATTTCTACACCTCCCTATTCAAACAGCACACAGACATCTTCTCAGCTTTTTCTTCTAAGGTTTTCAAAACACTATAACAGGTCAGACGTTAAGTGTTCCTAACCTTTTCACTGAACCCAACTGCAAAATGTGCTAAATATTCCTCTTCGTTGCCCTCCCGTGGTAACACTTACATATCATTACTGCCCAGATCCAGCATGGCGAGGTCCTGGAAGTTGTGACTGAGAGAGGACGATGCAGACTGGAGGACTCCGGGAAAGGGGACGTGTTGGCGGGCAGCTGACAGAGCAGGTGAAGAGCCGAGTGACTGAGGAGCAGCAGCCGAGGCCGTGGTGTTCAGCGCCGAACTGAGCGGTGAGGAAAACACCAGCCCGGGGAAGCTCGAGGCCGAGGCAGCTGTAGTGGTTTTGTTGGGACTAACTGAGGCTACTGTTGTAGAGCGGACATCTTGAAAAAGTGACGGTGTCGAAAGTGCTTGAAGCGTAGACAAACTGGTSTCAAAAAGATCCAAATCTTGACTGGAATCCTGGAAGGTTTTATAATTTAAAAAAAAAGTTATTTCCATTCAGAATGTGGAACATTTTATTTATTTTTAACTTCATACCTGTGAAGATGGCAAGTGATTGCTCTGATTTCCTTGTGTTGATTCACTAGCTGCAGCGCCAGGCTCATTAAGACCTGTGAAATTACATGTTTTTTACATGCACAGATCCTTAAATGTGCATAAAAGTATGTAAGTATGTAACAGGTGCGGTACCTAAACACAGCAGCTCCTCATCCAGCAGTGAAAGTGCTGCAGACGGCGCTCCGACACTCTTAGACGGAGACTCGGTGGCCGTTGATCCAGAAAGTAGGTCACCCGGAAAAGGTAGAGAAGACGCCAGAGGTTTGTGCTCAGGTGGAGAAGGACTATCAAGGCCCACCAGGTCAATAAGAATCTCAGACTGGTTCCTGCTTTCAGTGCCTTTCAGATGGAGGGAAAAACAGCAGTAAAAACGAGCACAAATCTACAACTGTAGCTTCAACACCAAATCACTTTAATCTAATGCACGTTCTATGCATGGAAATAAACAATTTAATTGATTACTTTTCATTTAGAGATATGGTAAATGACTCAAAAGTAGTTGAATCTGCAAGTCTGAACACAGCTGCAAAATCAAATCTTAAAACAGGGGTTTACCTGATACAGAGAGCTCTGAGGAGCAAAATACTCTGGATTAAAAGAGATTCATTTAAATAATTATTCACTTTGAAGTGTTTTTTTTTAACAAAACGATTAAAGTTAAAGCTTGTATTTCACAGGGWTGAGAAAGTTGGAGACAAATTATGATGGGAATTCACGAGAGCGAAACTCTCGCAAACTAATTTCCTCAAGTGAGTCACAGGGCCAGACCCAGAGGAATGTCTCTTTGTTTTTATTTTGTTATCAGCCTCAGACTGTGTTTTTTGGGATTTGCCATTTTCTGGGTGAGTGAGAATCTACACCGGTTTAATGCAATCATTTGACAACAGGGTTATTTGATTGCAGATCAAAGTTTTAAATCCATACACTATACCTCTCCAGAAGAATCTCTTCATTTAAACCTCACCTTGTCTGACTGATGTTTGGATTCCTTGTGCTGCTTCAGTGTCTCCYCTGATGCCGCGTCCTTCTACAATTGTCTTATAGGAATTAATGACGTGAGACAGGTCGTCATTGGCCTGCAAGATCTCTCCTGATAAAAGCACCCCCCAACATGAGAACAGTGGTCAGGATTGTTGAATGCTTAAAGACTGAGTTGATTTATTAAATTTAAAGGGTCTGATTGGTCAGAACACAACCCTCTTCAGTCACTCCTACCCAAGCTGCTGTCATCATCCTCAGTCTCTGTAGCCAGCTTAAATACTGTTTGCCTTAGCTTGTCACAGTCGCTGCACAACTCCTGAAAACAAACAAATCAAATAAAAGGCCTGAAAGATTTGTCATATTTTGTGTCTTGTGTAAAAGCTGGAAAACAACGCACATTGTCTCCGTTTGGCTACAAAAGCACAATTTTTTAAGGACTGAAAGAAAACTTTTTTCCAATAAAATGATTCTGTATTGCTTAAAAGATATTAATACTGTTTTGTGTTTTTGTTCAAAAATTTAATCATATCAGGTGTTCAAGTGAAGAAGTGTAGTCTTCTAAACATATTTGACACGTTAAATCAAGGCCTTTTGTGGCTGTTTGTACAACAGATTGTGCCAAAGTCCTTTCAGGACGGTTAATCATTGCCATAAAAATAAGTTATCATAATCAAAAGGTTCACTGACGTCTTATGAAACAGAACAAACCTGAATAAGCTCCTTATCTCCTTCAGAGGAGCTCTCTGGGCTGAAGTGAATAAGCATCTCATTAAGGAGTTTCACGCTGTTGTTGACTGCCTCCAGAGTGCTTTTCTGTTTTGCTGCTCTTTGTGATCTCACCTCATCCTGCAAATTATAAACACAAAGTCAACTGCAAGTTTAAAAATCTGAGAAACGTGTCCGGAGCAGCTTGAAATCTCAAGTGACGCACCTCCTTCACCATGTTCTTAATGAGGCGATTCGCCTCTTGAAGATCTTCAGGCTTTTTGCTTTTCAGAAGTTCTGCTAATCTCTGTAAAACGAAGGGAGAATCATCAGCCGGCTGCAGTCCGACCTCATGCTCTCACAAATGAAAACAGGCAAAAATTAAACCTTTAAAGCTCCCGGACACTAAAAAAAAAGTAAGTAAGTAAGTAAGTAAACTTTATTTCTATAGCACCTTTCACAGACACAAACATCACAAAGTGCTTCACAGAAAGCAATAAATAAAAATAATTAAAAACAATAAAACAGATCACAGATATAAAAACAACAGTTAAAACACAATAAAAAGCACATTAACTAAAAGCCTGTCTGAATAAAAATGTCTTAAGACGTTTCTTAAAAGAGTCAGTAGAATCTGAGCAGCGAAGGGACAGAGGGAGAGCGTTCCAGAGCCTCGGGGCCACCACCTGAAAAGCTTTGTCTCCACGGGTTTTATAATGGGTTCGAGGGACCACCAGCAGCATTTGATTAGAAGACCTCAGAGTCCTGGATGGACAGAGAGGCTTCAGAAGGTCCAGGATGTATTTGGGGGCCTGACCATGAAGTGCTCTGAAAGTTAAAACTAAAATTTTAAAATGACTCCTCAAATGCACAGGGAGCCAGTGCAGAGAGGCTAAAACAGGTGTGATATGGGCTCTCCTGTGGGTCTTTGTTAATAATCTCGCTGCAGCGTTCTGCACAGACTGAAGCCGAGCCAAGGAGGATTTGTTTAAACAAGTAAAAAGACTGTTGCAATAATCTAAACGAGAAGAAGCTCCAAACCTATAATCTACTAAACAACTGCAGTCTAAACAACTTAAACTGTTTGATCTGTTTGTTCTTGAATTAGTAAACTGTGTCAGAAAGGCAGATACATCTGTGAAATTAATAACATAAAACTCATTTCTTACTGAGTAAGAAAACATGAAGCAAAGAAAAAACAACTTTTGATTTTATATCAAAAAATACTGCGATCAAAAAGGTCATTTTATATATTTTGTATGGAGTTTAAAAGCATATATACGGTCTATGAAGTAATAAAAAAAATTCAAATGAAATGGAATTATTTGCTCATGCAAAGGTCACTGTTTCTGACCTGCCAACCTTCTGGAACCTCATGTACAAACACTGCATCTGCACGAAACATTTTGTATGTAAGGATGCATAAAAAATGCTGGTGGCAGAGTGTGAATAAACAAAACAAATATACACATATTTTTCACTTGCCGTATTTGCAAACCTTTTCAGTTGCCAGTACCAAACAATAAAAGCACTGAAACTCGCTTAAATACGCTAAAATCTGGTGCATTAATACCTACGGCATGAGCAGATAAACTTTTGGAAAGGCACCAACAGTACAGAAAAGCATAGACAGGTTTTAGAAGAATGTATGCTCCCGTTCAGCAGAGAAGACAAGAGTGGAACAACACTGTGCTCCAAAASCTCCAGCAACTGGTTTCCTCAGTGCCTCGGTGTTTACAGACTGCTGCTAAAAGAAGGTGGTGCAGCTTTCGAAACTCTACATCGTTAACGATTTCACTCACTTTGCTCTTTGTTTCATCATCAAAAACAGGATTCTTGGGTCGCGGAGAAGGTGAGGGTATTAATGTRGCATCAAGAGAGACATCTGGGTCTACAACAACGATGCCTGTAATTTAAAAATTAAAAACAAACGAAAAAAATGTTGGCTCTTAAAACCAGCTGTATGATTTTAAAGAGAGGAAAAAAAACATTAAACTCAAAACAAGCCTTCTTATCTGTAAACTGCATAATTCTTAGGGTGTGCCTTTTACACATTTAGGTTTGTTTAAACTGATTTTCAGTGACCATTGTCTCACCTTGTGACTTCAGCATCTGATACGCTTCACAAATCTTTGCTTCTTCTGGTAGAGATACTGTCCAAGTATACAACATCTCTATCACCTTACTCTTCACTTTCTCTGATACTCTGTCTCCAAGGTACTGAAAAAGGATAAAAGCACAGCTTAGAARGAGATCTAACTTTCATTAAAAAAGCACACAAATGCATAATTTTTAAGTTGTTCTGTGACTTACTTTAGGTGAAACCACCTTTATTAACTCATTTAAAAACTTGAACTTTCCAACTTCATTGTGAAACCTTCGCCCACAGTTTTTCATACAAGCCTCGAGAACCTAGGAAAGCAAAAACAGCGCTCGTTAGATGGAAGCTGAAGGACGACGGAACAAAAAGAAGCACAGTGCAATGGCCGAGCTGCACACCGTTAATGCTTGCATCGCCTCCCATTCCTGAGGGGACTGGATCTTGTGTGCCAATAATCTTACAGATATTTGGGGACTGAAAAACATTGCAGAGAGAAAAACAACAACAACAACTCAGAAGTAATTTTCACTACTAGAAGCCATAGAAACACTCATGTGTTAACAGCATGGGTATCTGATTTGATTAGATGGGTGTGATTCACTGCTGCTACAGGACAGACTGAGAGCTTATTGTTTGAATGCAGCCATACCCTTCTAGCTCTTTATTGATTTGGTCACAGAATCCCAATATATATTCCCAGTCTTCCTGTCTGTTGGAAGGGTTGGTGGCTTTGTCTGAAAAGGAGACAGCACAACCTGAAAAACTTTGCAAATGAACACTTTAATATGCTTTTTCTATTGCTTGTTCCTGAAAAGCTAATAAAATAGGGAGCTGTGTGATATTAAGACTTAAACGAAACAATAATTAGGCCAGTGAGTGATCTTATTTTTGAATAATCCATTCATTAGCTTAACACTTTGCTAGTTGTTGCTATTTCAACTTAAAATGCTAATAGGATGTTTTTTTACAAAATAAAGTTAATACTGAACATAGTGCAAGACGAAAGAAAGTAGTTGTCGCGTATTCTGTAGGCATATGTAAAAGTAACAAGTAGACTAAACAAGAAAGGTGAATTAGGTTTGGCATCCATTCATTTGCTATGTTATTAGCTTTGTTAGCCTCACAACACAAACCAACAGGGCGCAGTAATACTCGGGAACAGTAATGACACTAAAGCCCAACTAACACTTCGAGAACTTATCATAATAAAAAACTTTTTTCACTCACGGGTAACATGGATAAATAATTGGAAATGACTACCAAAGTGTGTACTCACTGAGCCAAGACTCCAATGACTCCCCATCATCCGCCATATTTGGATTTTCTGACAGGAAACAACGCGTGACTCGTGCTGCATTCACGTGCCTTCGGAAACTGCGGTTCTCGATTTTTATGTTTTTCCTCGCTCACCGACTACATGGTTTAAATYTGCCGAGACAGGAAATAAACCTTCACCGTAGATGTGTAACAATTTTTAGGCAGCATTTTAATCACACATTATACATAGTTGGATTTCGACGTGGTTTTGTGTGTTTATGTTTAGTTACTGATGCGAACAAAAACTACAGACATTGAAGTAATCTGTGTCTGTGTTTAGTGTCAAAACTTGACCCTGATATTTTTTTTAATCAAGGGACTAAACAAAATAAACATAATATTATAAATGATGTAGCCTATGTGATGTATTGCAAATTAGCGTTCTTGCTGCAAACGTTGTAATATTGATTATCTGTGCTGATGCTGAATCTGTCCCACAAAATAAACCTTAAATAGATATTAGGATGACAGTGTTACATAGAAATGCAACCCTATTACTGTTATCACGTTTATACTATTAAATGTTGAATTGTATCAAACAGCTAGGTTGTCTCTTAGCATCACAACCAAGGGGTGGTTCAGGAAACCCAATCCTAACRATGGGATTTATCAAAAAGAAAAGTCTTATTAGTGCAGGTTTTTGTTTGTTTGTTTGCTCTTTATTGTTTCATGCAGGTACAGCAGCTCAATAATAATCCAGGATCAAGAATAATTAAATAAAACATTGCCCAAACATCATCCACTATAACGAATAAATAAAAAAGAAAGAAAGAAAACATGGCTTTTTTTTTTCATTAACCAAAAATATCTCTGCAGCTACAAGATGACAAAGTAATGACATTTTTGAATTCCCAATAAATTGCAAAGAACTCAGAAAATAATGAAARTGATTTTGCCTTTGTTAGAAACTATTTTAGAGTGACACGAGGGGAAACAAAAGTGTTAACTAATGAAACTATTTTACCAGAAGTAAAYACAAAAATTTCATCTGGGATTGATTACGTTGAACCTAAGTGGAAAACCTTCTTTGGTCTCATTAATTTGAAACTCACATCATCACATCCTGACCCTCATGAGCTCTACATCTCTCTCTCTCTCTCTCTCTCTCTCTCTCTCTCTCTC
>NW_013954293.1:0-532 GCF_001266775.1 Austrofundulus limnaeus | reverse complement strand
TATATATACATATAACAATTAACGCACAATAAAAAGCATAAAGCCTGTCTGAATAAAAATGTCTTAAAATGTTTCTTAAAAGAGTCAGAAGAATCTGAACGGTGAAGTGAATTGCAGAAGGACAACAAGGCCACCTGCTGGTTCAGGAAGATCAAGGATGTAGAAGTTTTTGCTGAAAGGCACTGATTCGAAACGCAGAACAGTGGCAAGCTGTGATTATTTTGGATGACTTTACTGCATATAACAGGATTTATGCAAACATGGATTATTGCCACTTGCAAGGGGGGGAAAAACATCACATAAATGTTGATAACTGTGCAAAACACCCCTAGCTATAGTTCTGAGTAATTATATTTCAGTTTATAATTGAAACACACATCAGTTCTGAATATAAATCTTTTAAATGTAATTCTTCGTCTGTGTCTGAGTGGATTTAATATTTGTGACCCAGTTTAAACCCACCCACATGTGTTAATGTATCAACAGAGCACCAATACCCCCTGCTTTTTCCATCACGGTGACCGAACCCTGC
>NW_013954292.1:49415-55541 GCF_001266775.1 Austrofundulus limnaeus | reverse complement strand
ATCTGAGCGTTCGACGCTCAGATCGTCCAAATCGTCCAAATCGCGCTGCTCTAATCGCGCTTGAGGCGCCGCAGAACTTCCCGACGTTGCTTGAAGCGCGTCCWCCATAGACTTTGTATGTAAACCTGCTGCTCCTGACGCTGAAATCGCGTTCGGTGTGAACGCACCATTAATCAGATCAAGATGAAGCAGAAGAATCAACAATAGCGGTCACAATGCTTTTGAAAACATTCTGAGTTTGCAGTTGATGTTAGCTGAAGAGGAGGAAGATGAAGAATACTTTGAACTCATGATGAGGAGCTGGATCGTAACATTTCAGAAGCTGAATATCGCCACCACAACATTTGAAGCTAACAGGCTAAAGTCTTTATTTTGGAGATGACAGCATCCACAAAAAGAGGTAAAAAGAACACACGCAATGACGTGTTTTCAGTTTGGGATGAGTTTCAGAAAAAAAATGCAGGTTAAAGTCACAAAAACAGGAGGCTGATGGCTATTCTTTTGTCTGGAACAGGTTGGACAAGCTGCAACGAAATCTCTAACATCAGTGGAAAGGTTTAAATGTCTCTTCATGAGGGAAAGCATCTTTTTGACCCCTAAATGACATGAGAACTTAGCAGAGTGAATCTAATCTAAAACTTTACCCTTGATATTCTCGGGAATAATTATCCTACCTGGTGGTCCAGTGCCTTAGATTGGGTTTGTGGCTTTGGGCCTTATGGATATCTCTCTCAATGGCCCAAGTCAAAAATCCCAGAGAACGGTAGGATCCTCTTGTTGTGCTTTAGTTGATCATCTACAGAAAATCGCAATGATAGGGCAGTTGGTTTGTCATTCTTGGAGCCTGAACAAAAGGTATTTGAAAAGTTAAACCTGGAAAAATGGAGGGACCACTGTGCCTAATTCACTCTTTTAGCATTCTGCAGGTATACCAGGTTCTTATCAAAAAAAGGAACCTCATCTCCCTCTAGCAAGTGCCTCCATTCTTTCGGGACAAGCTTGATGGCCAACAGTTCCCTGTTTCCTCCATCATAACTCTTTGACAGTCTGGAAAATAATGTAGAGGGCTGAAGCTTTTCATCTCTCTTAGATCTTTGGGAAATAACTGTTCCAACACCAGAGTCAGAGGTATCCATCTCGAGGATGAACTGGCTTTATGGGTCAGGTAAGTTAAGAATGGTGCAGAAGTAAACTTCTTTACCTCACCAAATGCGGTATTAGCCTCAGGGATCCATGTAAATGTGTAAAGAGTGGAGGTCAGCCTGGTAAGGAGGGCAGCAACTGGGCTGTAGTTCTTAATAAAGTTTTGGTAAAAGCTGGCAAACCCAAGGTATCATTGCAAATGCTTTCGGTCTGAAAGTATTTACAGATTCTCAGGGCTCACCAGCAAAATACCCTGGGGTGGGGAGCAACATTCAATGGGGAATCACAAGAATAAACTTCACAAAAAAATTGTAAATGTTCTGAACTTATGCATCATTTTATAATGTCTCATCAAGCTCCAAAGCATTTTACAATTACAGACATTCACCAATTCAAATACACATTCACACACTGATGATGATGATGATGATGATGATAAGCTACATTATAACCACAGCTGTCCTGGGGCACACTGACAGAGGTGAGGCTCTCATACACCAGCGCCTCAGGACCCTCTCACCACCATCAGTAGGCAGTGGAGTCCAAGTGTCTTGTCCAAGGACATAACTAAGATGGCTGGAATGGGGGATCAAAATGGCAACCCACCAGTTTCCCCTAGCCACTCTGCCACAGCTGCCCCCACAAAGAATGCAGGTTAAAGTCACAAAAAATATACTTGAGTTCAAGCAATCATCACCACTAACTACACAAAGGTCTTTAATGTTCCAGCGTTGAGTAGATGTCTCTCTGGTCCTTAAATATTTGAAGGTGCCATTAGGAGTATCGGTGAGATTCTGCTTTACCTAGCCGGTCCAAGAGTCTTTAAAGACGTAGAACCTCTACGGTGTCAGAAAGGCATCTCCAAATAAAATGTATTATGATTTTTATTATTGAAAAATCTTCATCTCTGAAATGTTTGCATTGTTTCGATCCATTGTTAGCAGTAAATGTTTCAGTTCAAATTTTTTAATCTATGAACATGAACAGTTCTTATGGAGGGAAAGGTTTTCCTCATATTGTTCAAGAGTGCAGGGTAAAATACAACATTTATACACAATCCAAAGTCTTTCAAGACTTCTAATTTCCCACATATGAATATTGTTGTTTTATCTGCAGTGTTTATTTATTTTTTTTGTATTGCTGACAGTTCAATAAAGTAATTACGTAATTAGATTATTTAAAGATCCACCTCTGGGTGTCTTAGTGCAGAGAGACACAAAAAAGGCCTGCTGTTGTTGGAGAAAATGTCTTGTTGTTTGTCTCGCCTCCATCTTTAGTTTTCTGTGTTTTGTTCATGTCTGGTCTGTCTGCTCCAAGCTGCTGACTGATATTTTATCATCTAAATGTAGTCTCACAAGTGGATTTTTAAACAAAGAAAATCCCTGTTGTAAACAGCAGGTTCAGTCTCAACTAGTAACTGAAAAAGAGGAAAAAACTGAGTGAATCACCAAAACTTTGTTACTTAATGTAACCCCGGTTCTTTGATAACAGAGTGAGGTGTTTCACTATGGGAAACGTTCCTGCGTGACCATCTACGGAAGCTCCAATGACATTCTAAGTCCATGTCGTCCATATCGAGAAGGTCGGACTTAGCATCAACATCCGCCTCCTCTTGACCTGTTTCGAGTTCTCCGCCATCCGCCAATTCTTCGAAAAGCGGGTCGCAGGACAGGGACTCGTCCTCCATCATGTCTGCCCAGCTCGTTGTGGCTCACGACTGATGGCCGACATCTGGTGCTGCTGTCACGGACAGGCTCTGGTCTTGGCTGTTAGCTACTGCTACTCTTAGCCTCCTCTCCAGGATTTTTTCCGGCATGTTGGAGCAGTGCAAACACTCCTGTGGGTTCACTAGTGACGCTTGTGCGTGTTTGGTGCCCATGCATGCTATGCACATTGGGTGAGGGTCCCTACTGGAGATGGAGGCCCCGCATGACAGCACGGGTGGGATACAACCTCCTTGACTTTAGGTTCTGACCCCTTGGTGGGGGTGGGTGCTGTAGTCATGATGATGGACAGAAGGCTCGTCGTGACATGTTAGCTATCTGTCGGTAGCATTTGCTGCAGGGTTAGAACTGAGCAACCACCTAAACTTAGCAACTCGTCGCGACACATTAGCTGAAAGTTTACAGCTATCAAACTAATGCTAAGTTGAAGTAATACTAGCTCGCCTTGATGCGTTAGCTAAAGTTACAACTGGCACCGTTCGGTTACTTAAAACGGAGAAGTAGCGGGAGCAGCTCACCTTAATGCGGTCACTGCTCCTGAGTGTAACCAAAAAGATACTTCTCACCAGTGGTGGGCAGCACTAATCCAGAAATTAGCTCTGCAATTTCTAAAGTGCTCATGTAAATATTTAGGTCCGCAACCTCAAAAGCACTTATGCCAGGTGTGCCCGCGCAGCGCAAGAGCCTCTAGCGCCAGCTTTGAGCATTGCAGCCCAGAGTGGCTGGTCTTGTTTGAAAGCTCTGGTTCTGCCCTACAAAGTGAAAGTTGAATGAAGTCCTTGCAACGTTCCCCCACTGAGTAATAAGCAAATAAAACTCCAAAATACGCACCATCAGACCTGCCGCCAGGGTGGTTTTAGCCCCCCTCCCGGGCTAGTAGCATTGGATCCCGGCGTGGATGATTGGGTTTTAAAGCCCTATCTCTCCCCTACAAGGAGAAAATTGAGTGGAGTCCCTGCAACTTTCCCCTGCAGAGATATAAGCGAAAAACCTCCAAAATTGTGCACCATTCGGACCTCCGACAGGGCTGGTTTTAGCCCCCCTCCCCGGGCTAGGAGCATCGGATCCCGGAGTGGCTTGTCGGGTTTTAAAGCTCTGATTCTGCCCTATAAGCTAATACTCTGTGACGTTGCCCTGCGGAGTTATAAGCAAATTACGCATGACTAAGTGCATTTTACGCACATTTTTGGGAGGAAATTACAACCTTCATTTGCTTCTCCTGCGGGCTCTGAGCATCGGATCTGGGAAAGTGAGATGAGATATAAGCAATCAAAAGTCATCGGGCGAGCTCCGGTGGGTGAAACGGCTGATTTCCAGCATGGGGCTGCTTGTGCTGATGCAGGGGAATAAAAGGAAGAGATCCAGTGAGGTGGAACCATGGTCCTACGTCCAGCACCCGCTCTCCCATCTGGATTCAGCCAGAAACCCCTGGTGGGTGATATTTCTGCAAAAATGCATAAAATTCAGAAACCCACCTGATGGATCACTTCCAGGCAATAAATGGAACAGATCTGGGGTCAGATTTATAAGACTGGCATACGCACAATTTGAGCCCAGAAACTTGCGTACGCCACTTTTTACGCCAAGGTTATGATTTATAAAATCCAAACTTGACGTGAAAATGTGTGGTGCCTCAGCCAGCTTTGACCCACCATGCCTACGGTCATTTTGGAGACATGAAACTGCGACACAGATGGTGAAGTGAGGAATTAGAGCCACACTCTGTAATGATCACTGTCAGATATTTAATTTACCTTCATCAGACTTAAATTTTTGTTCAAATTTATCATCAGCTTTCTTAACAGTAAWATTTATGCTTCTGCTGCTGCTGAGCCATGAGGACCTTTGAAATAAAAAAAAACTTAAATCTAAATAAAAGTTCCCGTGCGCAACTCCCTTCATCTGCTTCCTCCTCACGACCCTGACCCACAGACCCCTCCCTGACCCACAGACTCCTCCCTGACCCACAGACCCCTCCCTGACCCACAGACTCCTCCCTGACCCACAGACCCCTCCCTGACCTACAGACCCCTCTCTGACCCACAGACCCCTCTCTGACCCACAGACCCCTCCCTGACCCACAGACCCCTCCCCGACAAGAACAGCAGGACAGCAAAAGCTTTGGATACACGTGCAGGGCGCATCCACCAAGCCAGTGTGAATGTTATAAAACTTCACGTTTAAGGTCCGTATTTGTCACGCGCGCATTCGGGGGGATGCGTGCGTGTGTGTGTGCGCGTGGCGGGGGTGTCTGCCGCTGATAACAGAGCAGGCAGGAGGGGGAGAGGATGAGGAGAAGAGCGGTGGACTTATTTCTAGTTTTATCTGACATTTAATTTTATTTTTATTGTTTTTATCGTCCTGCAGGCTCTGAGAGAAAATTAATATGAAGCTGATTATTTTTTAATGAAAATCATTAGATTACTCTAAAGCAAAATGAGGGAAAATCTGTGTCAATTACAGACATTCTGTTCACGTGAGCAGCTGTCAGTCAGCACCTGTCAACCTCCAGACGTATGAAGAGTGTCTGAACCAATCACTTTTGTTGACATTGATCAGCTGACTGAGTTAAATACATCTTAACATTCATGAGGTACTTTACATTGACTGTTTATGGTTGAATGTGGGCGTGTAGAGGGTAGAACCTGAGGCGGGACCTCGTGCGCAAACTCTGACGTGCAGCTGTGATTTATAAAGGAAAGATGCGCAGAAACATGCATACGCACGGTTTTATAAATCTGAATTTTTTTTTTTGCGTACGCCATTTCCGCCTTTTGGTCGTACGTTCACTTTTAACATGGTTTCCACACAATCCTTTATAAATGAGACCCCAGATCAGGTGAAACCGGTCCTGGAAGCTCAGCACTGGGTTTTATAGATGCCTGCGAGAGAAATTTATATTGTGTGCTTTGTGTAGGGTTAACCCTGGTGAAATATTCATTTCTATTTTTTGTCTTTTGATTTGATTTTACACTTATAAGAAGAAATGCATTTTAATGTTTGTTTCTATTTTCTTTAAGTGAATAGAACAATATGTTCTATATGTTTTTATTTCATTTAATCTTTTAAAAGAGGTTATAATCAATATATCATTACTCAAAGTTTTATTGAATTAATCTTTGCATGTCTCTTTATTCCAGAGTATAACACTGTGAAGAAAAAAGAGTTGAAGTGTGTTTTAATGTTTTTTTTCTTAGTACTGTTATTAATCATGGTCTTATCATTTTTAAATTGGTTTAGTGATTAATAAGTGTGAACT
>NW_013954292.1:47097-48415 GCF_001266775.1 Austrofundulus limnaeus | reverse complement strand
CATATATCTAAAATAAATTACTTTATTTTGAGAAATCTGTTCAGGTCACAAGTTTTCATTTTTCACTTCCATAATCAGAGGTAATGTCTTGTCATTTCTTGAGATTTCATAACGTAAAGATCTTGCTTGAAGATATTACTTTGTGAGATAGAGCTGGTTCTTAATTTCATAGAGTGATTCTTACAAATGGTGGAGAATGCGGGCAGGTTAAATGTTAATCTGGAGTGATGAGATGTTATTCTGTTTATGGATCTGAAAAAAAAAATAATTATTGATTTTTCCACATCGGCATGGTGTTTTTTAAAACATTAAACGGCTTTGCTTGAGTGTTCAGAATCAGTACCAAGAACTGCAGACTTGGTCCTGTTAAAAATCTGTTTATCTTGGCAAAGGTGCGTTTGGACCCGCCGCGGTCCGGTTCTGTGTCTCGCCGCTGCGCGTAGACAGGAGGTTTCTGCTGGAGAGATTCTGCGCCGCCAGACTCTCTAGAGAGCAGCAACCGTGGTTCGCTTGAAAAGCGGATGATTGCATGCATGTGCTCACATCTGTGGATGAATGAGTGAAATAGGATCCTTTTTAAATCCAGTGTGTTCATACCGTTAGGTTTTGGAACCGTAAGCCTGGTCTGGTTCGTGCGTAAATTACGCGTGAGGTAGCCAGTTAACTCCACGACAGGCTTTCTGAGGTCGCGACTCAGAAGCTGTCATCACGCTTTATAGAAATAAACATAACGTGAGGGAGTTTAGCGCCGTTAGAGGCTAAGAAACTTTGTGTGTTTTGTGCCGAGGCGTTATTTCAGACTTAAGAGAGTCTGTTCCACACGGAGCTGTGTGGAGATAGCACTGCTAAGTGCTAACGGGGAAGTTAGCTGTTTATTCAGTATTAAATCTGCTGCGCGCAGAAAAGTCTTGCCCTGTTGTTTCCGTGAGAGTCACGATTTTAGCTTATAAATCATTTGCCTTGCTCTGGGTTACGTGAAGCTAATTAAAGTTACGCTGGGAAGCGTAAAGACGGAGTTTAAGTTCCGTAGGTGGTGAAACTGCTGGCTTTGGGTCGAGGGTAGCCACCATTTTGTGCTTGACGTACGACGTCATGACGTCACGACGTCATACGTAATTGAACGTGAGTTTTCTCCTGAGAGGAGGGGTGAAACGTCACGGGTTCTTTTCAAAGCTGTGTTGTGTGATAGAGTCGACATCTGCTGGTTTTTCGCTGTAATTATACCCTCAAGAAGGTGGAATTGTTCAATCTGCTCATAAAACGGAGAATTTAGCTGAAATTAGGCTAAAAATAGCATTTTCTTGCTCAGAAAAATTAC
>NW_013954292.1:44508-46097 GCF_001266775.1 Austrofundulus limnaeus | reverse complement strand
AAAATTACAGTCATCTACAAGCTTTGCAAGTGGGAAAACCTGAAAAATCAACAGTGTATCAAATACTTGTTCTCCCCACTGTAGCTGAAAGAGCAGCCAAGGAGACAAAAACAGATGAAAGCCACGTCGTAACCACTGACTCTGAGGAAATCAAACAGTTACGCGAGGAGAACTTAAAACTCCGGCAGCGAGTTATAAATGAAATGAAAGAAAAAGAGACCCTTAAATCTGATTTTGATGAAGTTGCAAGTGCACTCAATTAAGCCAATATTGGCCTTGAAGACCAAAAACAAATTATCTCTTTAAAACAACTGGACTTACATGTGATCCAGAATGAACTTCAGCAAGAAAAATATAAAAATAAACAGACAAGAGAAATTCTAAGACAGGAGCGAGAAGCTCATGAAGGATTTTGTAAAACTTATCAGGAGTACACAGAAGCATTGGAGCGCAACATACCATTGTTGAGTGGCCAGCAGGCACAGACAGGTGGGCTCCAAGCTACTAGCACATCACTTACATTCCCACCTCCACCCCCAACAATCAATTACACCGGGCCAGAGGATCCGGGAGACCCACCGGGGGACCCACCTCTACCCCAACCCCAAACCCATTGTTCGAGGATCGAACAGGTCAACCACATCAGGGTAGACAAGGACAGTCCGGACAGGAGGGGAGATCAATGTACCATCATCCTCCCTCTGACCGTGAACTCGACAAAATCTCAAAAAACATCAAACCTTTCGATCCAAGTCCAACAGGCTCATATGACACAAGAGCCTACCTTCGGGATGTGGATTTCTACCTTGAGAGTTACCCAAATGCTAATATAGTGAACAAACATTACCTTCTCAGGCTAACATCAAGCAGAAAGGTAAACATGTTCATTGATCGCCAACCAGAGGAAATACAAAATAACTACACACTTCTTTGTGAAAGCTTAAAAAGAGAGTACACTCCCAACACGGGACCCCCTGGCTATCCATTCGCCGAACCCATAAAACAAGGYCGAAATGAACATCCTAATGAGTACTATTATAAGCTTTTGCAAGCTTATTTTGGTAAMMGAAACAAACCATTTATGGACGAGGATCCAGGCTTTAAATTTATACAGAACCTTCACAAAGACACAAGTGCTCAACTAAGCATACTCGCAGACTGGTGAGACAATAAGATTCAACAACTAAGAGACTGGGCGATCGCAGCTTTTGAAAAACTAAAAACACAAAAGACACAATCAGAAATCTACATGATCAATGCCAAATCCTCTCATTTAGAGCTGGAGGGAGCTCGAGCAGAGTCTCCACCTCCTAAACAAGGTAAAAAGAAACAAAACTTTCAACCTACCAAAACACAAAATAAAGGTGCTAATGGGAAACCAAGGTGGGGCAATCAAAACCAAAAAAGCGACCACAGACCTCAACAGTGGGGTACAGGTTCTACAAACCCCAAAACCAGAAAAGTTGGCACGTTGTGTAAATCGTAAATAAAAACAAAATACAATGACTTGCAAATCTTTTTCAACCCATATTCAGCTGAATAGAATGCAAAGACAATATATTAAATGTTCGAACGGAGAAACTTTATTT
>NW_013954292.1:41905-44498 GCF_001266775.1 Austrofundulus limnaeus | reverse complement strand
ACAACACCTCAACCACAAAACGTCACCCCTAACCAAACTAACACCTAAACCCCATCACAGGGTAGGCAGCTGGTGGTTTGTGGAGTGTTCCAAGCTTTGGAGGCCTTATCAAAGCAAACTGCTCCAGGTTATTTCCAATGGGCAGAAACGTGGGATATTGATGAGCTAAATGACCAATTAAAACAAATTGCAGACGAGGTTGAGATAAAAGAGGAACCAAGAGCTAATCCTGAACATTTAGCTAAAATGGCATGCTTACTTTGAGTGAGACTGGGTCGCAAAACTACGGTCGTGAGACAGCTTCAAAAACAGCTACTAGCTGAAAGAGAAGCCAAGGAGACAAAATCAGATGAAAGCCACGTCGTAACCACTGATTCGGAGGAAATCAAACAGTTACGCGAGGAGAACTCGAGACTCCGAGAGCAAGTTTTAAAGGAAATAGAAGAAAAAGAGACCCTTGAATCTGATTTAGATGTAGCTGCAAATGCACTCAATCAAACCAATATTGAGCTTGAAAACCAAATACAAATTACCTCCTTAAAACAAATGGACCTACATGTGATCCAGAACTTCAACAAGAAAAAGATAAGAATAAACAGACAAGAGAATTTCTCGAACAGGAGCGAGAGGCTCATGTAGAATTTCATAAAACTCTTCAGGAGTACACAAAAGCTTTGGAGTGCAACATACCACTGTTTAATTGCCAGCAGGCGCAGACAGGTGGGTTCCAAGCTACAAGCACACCACGCACTCAACCACCTCCACTCCCACCAATCAGTCACACCGGACCAGAGGATCCGGGAGACCCACCAGAGGATCCGGGAGACCCACCAAGGGACCCACCTCTACCCCCACCCCCAACCCCATTGTTCGAGGATCGAACAGGCCTACCACATCAGGGTAGACAATGAGAGTCCGGATAGGAGGGGAGATCAACGTACCATCGTCCTCCCTCTGACCGTGAACTCGACAAAATCGCAAAAACACATCAAACCTTTCGATCCAAGCCCAACAGGCTCTTATGACACAAGGGCCTATACCTTCGGGACATAGATTTCTACCTTGAGAGTTACCCAAACGCTAATATTGAGAACAAACGTTACNCTGGAGGGAGCTCGAGCAGAGTCTCCATCCCCTAAATTAGGTAAAAAGAAACAAAGCTTTCAACCTACCAAAACTCTAAATAAAGGTGCTAACTGGAAACCATGGTGGGGCAATCAAAACCAAAAAAGTGACCACCGACCTCAACAGTGGGGCCCAGGTCCTAAAAACAAACCAACTTACGGGTACCAAGGCTACCCCAACAATCGTGGATGGCCTCAAAACAGACCACCACGCAAAGRATCTAACCCTCCTTCACCACGTACGGAACGTACTGAACAGGGCAAGAAGTCAACAAAGGTTGACAACACAAATGATTACAAATATCTGAGTGCAGAGTTGGAAAAAATGTGTCGCGTGTTTGAAGATTTCAAAAAGAAAGACAACGATGACGACGATAAAAAAACCTCATGTAAAATGTATCGACTTGGTAAGGACTGACTCAATGTGTACAACAGACGCTGAAATCACATCCTTAAACAAAGGGGGGGAAAACCCAAACACGACCAACACTGTGTTGACGGTCCAAACAGACCAAGTGAAAACACAGACTGACCAGCATAACAAGAGAATGTGTAGGCGGCCTGAGGTCGCAGATTTTCTTTGTGACCTAAAAACAAAAGGGTTCGCAAGGAAGTTTTATCTGACACTGAGGCTGGAGAACGCAGTCATGGTGGAGGCCCTCCTAGACTCCGGGTCGGACATAACAATTATGTCAAGCAAACTATTTGAGGAGCTGTGTGCAGCTGCTATACGTGCTAATAAAAAACTCACCCAGAAGCAATGCTCCGTGGAGATAAAAGCTTTTGCAGAGAACAACACCACTCTATCCACTGTATCTTTGATACAGATACAGCTCAGCTGGATGACATTCATGCACCCAGTGTATGTGTCGATGCTGGACTCTATCCCATTCCTAGCGGGCCAAGACCTCTTATATAGAGTCAGCGCATAGGCAGATTGAGTGGATAGAACACTCTGGACCAGAACTGAAGAACCAGCGCCATTAACCCTCCCACCTGAGTGGGACACAGAGTGCCTAGCAGTGGACACTGCAGAGAGCACGACTGACCCCTCACCTGAGAATAGAGACTAGGTGAGTGAGACCTCAACTGCATCTGAATCAGCGGCAGCTCAACCGCTGAACCCGACTCTGACAAACAATGACAACTTCCTCTGTGAGTTGACACAGTCAGCAAACACAGAACACTACCTACCACAGGTAGTCCAAGGCCTACAGATCCATGGATCCCACACAGATGATGCTGTCCTATCCCTCTGGACAGATAAATCTGCAATCAGCCAGGTTTTCTATGAAAACTTAGCTGAAAAATACTTAGGCCTACAACTAGTGAAAAAATCTTTTCGCTTCCCAACAGACCCTAATAGTAAACAGGTTCTGACTGCAACAGGAGTCATTAACGGTGCAGTATGTAACTTTTCTAAAAATGTATTTTTTACATATTTTTTCATTCTGTCACTATCTCCTGAC
>NW_013954292.1:39299-40630 GCF_001266775.1 Austrofundulus limnaeus | reverse complement strand
AAAGTATGAGAAGTCATTCTCAACTGACTCATTGGACTGCGGACTGACCACACTCCACACAGTACGCATCCCAACCCCACCAAATTCTCCACCAACATATGTCAGACAATACAAAATCCCTTTGGCAGTGCATCAGCCTATCCAAGAAATCATTGATAACCTTTTGGAAAAAGGTATTATCAGACCGTGCAATAGCACTTACTCTGTGCCTTTATGGCCAGTTTTGAAACCAAACGGGAAGTGGAGACACAATAGACTACAGAAAGCTGAACAAACAAGTTCCCTTGTCCAGATGGCCAATGACCCAGCTCCAGCAGGAACTGCCCAAGATCACCAATGGTAAGTATTTCTCAACACTCAACGTGGCTTCTGGTTTCTGGACCATACCTGTACATGCCGAGGACCAACACAAATTAGCTTTCACCTTTGCTAGCCCTCAATACACCTTCACCAGGTGTCCCTTTGGCTATGCTAACTCACCTGCAGAGTTCAACATTTTTCTGAACAAAGCGTGCCCAGATGCTTAGGAACGTGGGACTCTAATTTATGTTGATGACATTCTCTTGAGACAACCAACTCTGGAGGAACATTTGACTGAAATAGACCATGTTCTAAATCAGTTGACAACTGCTGGTGCCAAGATCTCACTGTCAAAATGCCAATGGTGCAAAATTAAAGTGGACTATGTGGGCCTACTAGTAGGTCCTGAGGGAGTGCAACCACAACTTAGTCGCATCCAAGGCATAGCAACCTCAAAACTCCCTACAATCTCAAAGAACTACAGAGTTTTCTGGGCGTGTGTAACTACTCACGCCAGTTTATAGAAAACTACGCAGATCTGGCAAAACCACTGACTGAACTGCTAAAAAAGGACATTCCATTTGTCTGGACTGACAGACAGCAGCAGGCAATGGACACCCTCAAAGACAACCTAAAATCCGCCCCATGTCTGGCCTACCCAGACTACAACAAAGACTTTCATTTGGAAGTGGGCTTCTCAGCTCACTGTCTAAGTGCCTAAGTGCAGGTTTGTACCAAATACATGACAAAGACAAACGTGTGGTTGCCTATGCCAGTAAAACAATGGCAGGCCCTGAGCTAAAATACTCAGACTGCGAGAAGGCCCTACTGACCACTGTGTGGGCAGTAAAACACCTCTCTAACTACATAGGCGGACAAAAAATCATTGTAGAAACACAACATCAGCCAGTGACTTTCCTAAACAGCCAACGCATMAGAGATGGTGTAGTGACAAACTCAATGTTGCCACGTGGCTCATGGCACTACAAAGCTTTGACATAGACATCCGCTATGGATAAAACAAAAAATCC
>NW_013954292.1:33478-35872 GCF_001266775.1 Austrofundulus limnaeus | reverse complement strand
CACACACACACACACACACACACACACACACACACACACACACACACACACACACAGAGAGAGAGAGACAGTCTGTGGAATCAGGAAACATTTAAAAGCTTTTCTCCTGCAGATCTGGGAAAAAACAGTTTTTCTGCTGAGTCATTCAGTGTGTGAACATGTTTTTATCTGGCCATGACTTAGAGACGTCCTGTTGGTACATCATTGGTTAGGTTTATAATAACGGGTCAGGGTTGGTCTGTAGAAATGACCAGTAAATGAATGGAAGTGAATAAAAAAGTCCCCATGAGTACAGAAGAACAAACACGTGTGTGTCAGAGGTCAGGACAGGTGATTGGTTCATAGTTCAGCTCTGCAGGAAAATGTCAAAGAAAACACCTGACATGTTGAATTTGTTGGTAAGCAAAGACATCGAGAGAAAGTTTTTTTTTCTGTTTAAACCGTTCAAACAGCTGAGTTTTATTATAAAAGTTCTATTATAAAAATACTAATATAATACTAGTAGTACTAGTACAACTTGGTTACTTTTCCTAACGGCTGATCTGAAAACCAGCGAGTGTCTTCCTGCTGCAGTCGTTTTCTTCTGCTTTGTTTTCATGGTTTATTTCCAGACATTGAACATTATAAAGACTTGAAGACGTGCTGTAAACGGTCCAGATTCAGGCCTGCGGTTGGTTGTGGTGCAGGTTTGTAAACGGTCCAGATTCAGGCCTGCGGTTGGTTGTGGTGCAGGTTTTAAACACTGAGAGCTGATCACAGTCAGTGTTTTTTACCTCACAGTTTGAGCTGAAGACGTTTGTTTCTGAATCAGAGAAGAAGAAAAAAAAACAAGACGTGAGGGGGAGGAGGGCAGCGCCTCGCCTCTGGGCTCTTTCACCGTCCTCCATCTTAACCCCGGCGTGCACGCTGGAGTGCACGTTGGTTGTGTGTTTAAAAGCCTGTTGGTTGTGTGTTTAAAAGCCTGTTGGTTGTGTGTTTAAAAGCCTGTTGGTTGTGTGTTTAAAAGCCTGTTGGTTGTGTTGGGTCAGGGTTAAACTCTGCAGTGAGTGTGAGTCTGTGTGAGCGCTGGGACAAATGCATTTTCTCAGAATAGAAAGACAGAAACATGGACAGAGTGCAGACGATGGACAGATGAGAGGATGAAGAGGTTTCTCTCTCTGCACAGATTGTGCAACACATGAAACAAAAGTGTGTTAGTTAGAGACCAACTAAAACACAGCAGCTGATTCAGTTGCAACGACTCACTGCAGATCTGTAACAAACTGCTGTAAACGTCTGGAAATGTCAGCCAGCAGCAGCACAACAAATTATTAAAGACAAAATGATGCTGGACTGATTTTAATGACTCATAAATTTTAAAAAGTAGAACTAATCCTGAGATTTACAAGCAGCGCAGCGTTTCAGCTCTCATCTTCAGTTTAGTTCCAGCTCATTAAACAACAGTCGTTCCACCTTAAGATCCTGCTGCATCAAACAGACTCTCTGAGACACCATACCACCTTAAATGACAGAACTACACAATCCAACAAGATCTTTGGGAAAGCACACACCTGGAATCCAGCTGGGATTAGTCCTGGATGAAGTTAGACATTTAATTAGATAAATGTCGTCTTTAAGGAGTCATGAAAGTGTGAACTCTGTGACCTGGTCCACTCAGGGCTCTGCAGAGCTGGAGGTCCAAACAGGACCAGCGTTACCTCTGCATGTCTGAGCTGCTTTTTGTTGTTACTAATTTCATCTGAGCTCAGTGTTTCTGATTGAGTCGTTTTAATAATCTGATCCTAATCCAGCCTCCATGGTGTCAGGGACAGAACGAGCTGTGGGAAGAAAACAGATGAAGAAGAACAAACGTGTTTCTGCTGCTCCAAAACAAAAACACTTTAAGTTTTTACAGAGTCCAAACTGTTTATACTAAAAAGGTCCCCCCCCCCCCCAAATAATCCCAAAACCAAGTGAAGCAGAGCTGAAGTCAACCAGCAGCTGTTCTTCTGCAGGTTTCCTCTGACTGATCTTCACTCTGTTCTCTTTCCTCTGCAGGAAGTTGGCAAAGAAAAGAAAGGAAACTCTGAGCTCCAGACAGGAAATGACTCTGATGGTGAACAACACCCAACACACAACTGTGGTGGACACACACACACTGAACAGCCGCAGTGAGTACACACTTATTATACACTGATTAAATATTTACTATACACTAACTGCACACTTATTACACACTAATTACATACTTATACACTAATTACATACTTATACACTAATTACATACTTATACACTAATTACACACTAATTACATACTTATACACTTATTACACACTAATTACATACTTATACACTAATTACACACTAATTACATACTTATACACTAATTACATACTTATACACTTATTACACAC
>NW_013954292.1:25506-32478 GCF_001266775.1 Austrofundulus limnaeus | reverse complement strand
AATATTAAGTAATGAGAAGAAACCTTGGTAAAATTTTCTCTCATAGCTTAGTTATGAGAAGTGTGAGATAAGTTATTTGCATAAATAACTCATCCCTTACATTTGACTGGCTCTATTAAACACATGTTTCCCTGAGATCCAGAACCMTTTATCCCATCTCTAACTGACACGTGTGTGTGTCTGTTGTGCAGCTGTGTCGTCTCCGTCCTCCTTCACCCTGAAGACAAACACCATCAGCACCACCGTCCCCAAATCCTACTACCCAGGTAATACACCTGAAGTCAGCCTTTACTTCCTGTCACAGACCCAGGACAGGTGTGAAACAGCTGAGCCAATCACATCAAAGTATAATAACAGCATATTTACACCTGAGCACATGACAGGAACACACACAAATCATCTGACAAATGGTCAACATTCAGCAGGTCTTCAGCTAACCTTTAGCTGTGGTTGACTGACTGCCTTTTTCTTTTCTTTTCTTTTCTTTTCTTTTCTTTTCTTCTTAATATCTGTCTGTTTTTTGTCTCTCTCTGCTTCTGGTGTCTCCTGATGGCAGATCCTTTCGTACCGACAGCTATCCTGGGTGAGACTCTTTTTCTTTCTTTACTTTGTATAACAGATCATTTTAACTGTGCAGGTAGACAGACAGGAAGTATAAGACAGACAGACAGGAAGTGTAAGGCAGACAGACAGGAAGTATAAGACAGACAGACAGGAAGTGTAAGGCAGACAGGAAGTGTAAGACAGACAGGAAGTGTAAGACAGGCAGACAGGAAGTGTAAGACAGACAGACAGGAAGTGTAAGACAGACAGACAGGAAGTGTAAGGCAGACAGGAAGTGTAAGGCAGACAGGAAGTGTAAGACAGACAGACAGGAAGTGTAAGACAGACAGGAAGTGTAAGGCAGACAGACAGGAAGTGTAAGGCAGACAGGAAGTGAAGACGGGAGAGAGAAATGAAGGATATTCTGGCTTCCATCCATCCCTGCTCGCTTCTTTTTCAGCAGTTTTTTTTTTGTTTGTTTCCAGAAGATCTTTTAGATTTTTGTTCACAGTTTTCACATCTGAAATATTTCTTTGATTTTATAAACTTTCGGACTTTTGAGTAGTCCTGAGTAGTTTTATTTTTTGAAAGTATTAGAAAGACAAAAACATTTATTTTCTATTTCTTGTTTGATTATAATTGTATTTTTGTTGTTTAGTTTTGTTTTTCACCCTGGTTTTGTTTGCTTTTATAACTGACGGTGGGCTTCACTCCATCCCTGCATCCACAACATTCCTGCGTGTCGTGTTGACGTCACGTCTGTCTGTGACCTCCGACCTCTGCATGGACACAACACGCCCACGTGGACTGGGGAGGAAACAAACAAACAAAGACAAAAACAACAACAGAAACTAACAGAGGAGGCAGTAGAACATTTTAACTTTCAGCATCTTAAAGTCTCAGATTTGTTTGATTTAATGATGAAATGATGCTGATTTTAAAAGACTAATAATATAGTTTAATGATTGATGGAATTATTCATTTTCAGCATTCATTAAACTCTAATTTCAGTCAGATTCAGAGACAAACACTGAAGTTTTTGTTGTAAGTGAGTCCATCGTTAGGAGCAGTCTTTTGTCCCTCGTGGTTGGGATTAAATTAATTCTGAACAACAAAACATTCAAAACCTCAACAGGAAGTCAGTAAAACTGATGTGGGTCCACTCCAGCCAACAGGTGCATGTTGACTCCACACAGGTTAGGTGGACATGAGCCCAAAAGGACCATCTGAAACCAGTTGGTCCTGAGTCTGGTCCCAACTAACCAACATTTGCATATTGTGGGAACAGTTGTGGGTCCTGTCTAAAACCCGGTCTAATCCTAAACCAGGACAACATGGTGGATGTGGACAGTCTTATACCTGCTGCCCTCATGGTGCTCAGGTCAGGTCAGCTAGGGTCAGGCTCAGGACTTGGCGGGTCTCTGACCTCAGGTCTGTTAGCACCTTGTGAGGACAGAAATGATTGACAGCTGGATGTTTTTTTTAGGCCAGAAGTAGCTCCAGGTCCAGATGGAACCAGGTGGATGTGGTCCAGGTCCAGGGCTATGTTAGGACATATTTCAGCTCTTTAAACAAACCTTTTGAGCTAATAACATAGAAACTTCTCATGCTTATCGACTTGCGTTGTATCCCAACAGACTCCGCCTTTTTTTAACCTAAAATACATGTTAGCCATTTAGCTAGCGCCTGCTCCACGTGTGCAGCTAGATGAGATCATCTAACAGTGAGCTGTCAGATCAATTCACTGCTGTCCTCTCTGCTAATGCCAACACTAACTCAGTTAGCTCAGTTAGCCACGTTAGCCAGGTTAGCATTAGGTATCATCAGTTCAAATAGAGCTACTGCAGTGTTGATTCATGCTAGCTGTGTGCAGTAAAGTAGCTTCATTCCAGGCTAAAGCCTAAGCTAAAGTTGTTGCTTATCTGGTGTCTCCTCTCTCTTCTTCTTCTCTTTTATCTTTCTGTGTGTAAAGTGCCCATTAATGGTAAGTGGTTAAATTTGGGGCTAATTGGGAGGGGGCTCGTGTTGAGGGTGTTTGTCACTACTGCGCATGGAGCCACACCCACCAGCCGCTCTGATGTCATCAGTTAACGTGACAAAGACTCATTTTTATTCTCTGTGAAACCGTGACATCACAATTCCTGACCCTCCCACCATTTCACCCCGAACCAATCAGGTGTCAGCATTTTTCCTCCTCTGATTGGTTGCTGTTTTTGTCACATAGATTTTTTTTCATCCAATCACAGACCACCGCCTCCACCTTCATCGCACATCTTCTCACCATGACTGGTTGGGCTGTTTAAGATAGAGAGCTTCTGATTGGTCAGTCAGCCCCCAGGCTAGTCCAATAAGAACAGAGTTAGAGAATGTAGTGGAAGGTCTGTCCGCCGTGTCGTTGCTGAAATGTTCTTGTCGGAGTCCTGGATGGTGAATCTGAGAATTTGTTCTTTTCCAGGACTCTGAACTCTGCTCCTTTCARGCTGCAGCTCTAAGAACCAGTTCTAACCCAGAACCTCAGATTAGACCAGTTCTGGACAAGCACTTAAGCTGTGGTGTACTCACCCTGGCCAGTACCTGGCAACCTTGCTGTATTGGATCTGAACTAGACCCGGATCAGTAATCTAGTCATTCTGTACCAGAACTCTGTCTGCGTCAGTCAGAACCACAACCTGGGACTGAAGGTTCCTGCTGAGCATCAGGTCCTTCCTGGCTGCAGCTTGAAAAGAAACCATCATCATCCTCTTTTTCAGACATGTGACTTGAAGTTATGTGATGTCATTCATTTGTGTTGTCATGGTAACAACCTGGTAGGCATGGATGTGGACCAGACGATGTCATTAGACAGATTGGACGGTTTTATTTTGGACAGATGTTTCTCAGCTTGATCTTCTGTTTGTTTGAACAACAGAGTTGGAAACAATTACTTCAGATTTTTATATTTTATACCTCAGGGTGTTCGATGGTTACCTTCATTTAACCAACCAAACATGAGACCACAAAACCCCTCGGAGACAGACCCCAGACCAAAACCAGGGGCCAAACTCAGGGGCCAAAACCAGGGGCACAGACCCAGGGGCACAAACCCAGGAGATCCAAACCCAGAGGCCCAAAACCAGGGGCCCAAAACCCAGGGGTCCAAAACCCAGGGGTCCAAACCCAAGGGATCCAAACCCAGGGGTCCAAAAWCCAGAGGTCCAAACCCAGGGCCCCAAACCCAGGGACCCAAAACCCAGGGGTCCAAACCCAGGGGCCCAAACCCAGGGACCCAAAACCCAGGGTTCCAAACCCAGGGGCCCAAATCCAGAGGTCCAAACCCAGGGGCCCAAATCCAGGACCTTTCTCTGGTGAGGCAACAGTGCTGACCACTAATCCATCATGCTGCCAAAGGTTAGGGTGTTGGTTTCTGTAGAACCAGTACAAGAGTCCAGAGTCGGGGAGATTTAAGATGTTTCCATCAAACTGTGATGAAAAAGAACCAGCTGTACATCTGTTGGACTCTAAAACTGTTCAGTCTGTCCAGAATGAAACTAAAAGTGAAGAAGCGTTTAAAAACTGACTTGTCAACATGTCAGATGTGATTCAGAGCTTCCGCAGCTCACACACATGATTGGATTGAATATTTTCTTAAAACCATCTTGGTTTGGTCTGGTTTAAGCTGGTCCAGTCCATAATGACCCCCTCAGCTTGTGTTTGCTGTTTAGTCTGATAGGTTTCTGTCCATCTCTGTTTGTCCTCCAGATGACAGTCACACTATGACCAGTGAAACCAGTAGCCTGGTCCAGTCTCACTATAAGCAGCGGGAGTCGGAGAGGGAGGCTCTGCCCTACCAGACAGGACAGCTGCATCCGGCCATCCGCGTGGCCGACCTGCTGCAACACATCACCCAGATGAAATGTGCCGAGGGTTATGGCTTCAAGGAGGAGTACGAGGTGAGGAGGACCCACAAACACACACTGAAGTGCAGAATATTGAGGAGGTGGAGAGGGTAGAGTACCCCTGTGGTGCAGTTACCTGTGACTGGTCTTCAACCCTCCAAGTGTCTGCCAAACAGTCTTTAACCTTTCAGATGGTCCACCAACCAATCTTCAACAGTTTTTTTTCCTTTGGCTTCGTTCAGAAGGTGACCTGCTATGGTCAAAGGTTTACGCTTGCAAGTTTTTCCAATGTGGGCACAACTCCTACTTGGTTTTACAGCACCTGGTATTCCCAGGTGGTCTCCCATCCAAGTACTAACCAGGCCCCACCCTGCTTAGCTTCTGAGATCAGAGAATATCTGACACATTCAGGGTGGTAATAAACTGTTGAAGGGTCCCCAAAATTGTCTTTTTCATACTAAAGGTCCTCCAAATGGTCCCTAACCTTCCAAAATGCCCCCAACCAGCCTTTAACCTTTCAACTGTTCTCCAAGATTTTCCTTAACCCTCAAAGACCCTGTATGGTCTTTAACTCCCCAAATGCCCCCTAACAATCAGAAACATTCCAAAAAGCCCCCAAACAGTGTTTATGCTCTCCAACTGCCCCCTGAGGAGGTTCTAACCCTCCAAGTGGATTTCCAAACTGTGTCTAACTTTTCAACTGAGGGAGGAAGACGGTTGTAACGGAAACCAGCAGAAATCTAGCCAATAAAGATTGTGTGTGTGTTCGTGTGTGTGTGTTTACCCATTTTCATCCTAAGAAAGTTACTAATGGATGTTACTTACCTGAACACACTCACACACACACAAACCCATCCACACACACACATACATTATAGATCTCCCCTCCAGCTAATGGGCCAGAGCTGGGAATGGTTTGTGTATCTCTGTGTTTAAATGTGTGTCTGTGTGTGTGCACAGGTGTGTGTGTGTATCTGTGTGTGAATGGTGTGGGTCCTGCTCGCGGCCTGCCCTCAGGGCTGATCCATTATACATACTGAGTCCACACTTGGAGTGTTTTCACCCTCCATTTGCAGAAAGTTAGCGGAGAGGAGTTTTTCCTGTCCGTCTGCTTAATGACCACGGTTCTGACCCGATCACTAACTGGAGCAGCTCTCAGGATGCTTCTGTCCAGGATGCTGTTTTCTCTTCTTCTGATTTCTTTCTGTGCTCATCACTCAGCACATCGATGTAAAGACTGCAGGTTCTAACGTTATGGAGGAACTGGAATGATCCTCCAACATAAAGAAAGTTGATTAATTTGTAAAAGTGTCTTTTTGAAGCTTGGTTTACAGAGTGAAGGACTGTTTTCTGTCAACACATTGTTTCTCTCATTCTGAGCTCCAACATGTTGAACTTGTGTCGACGATGTCATTGATTTGTGATGTTTAATATAAAACCTGCTGCAGTTGAGCAGCTGAGCACGTCACTGATGACTCTTGTCTCCTGATCCCCTCCATGCTGCTCGTTAACTAATTAATCTGATTGGACAGCTTAACGAGGTAAGACATCTCCTTGGTCTTCAGATGTTGAACTTTCTGTGTTTTTGTCGAACAGACAGACTAACTGTCGCCTGCTGTTGTTTGTTTACTTGCATCACTTACTGGTCACCAAGGTAACCACCCATTTAAACCATCAGACCTAAAAACACTTGAGATACGTAAAATATTATTGTGTTATTAGATAATTACCACAGTAATACCAGGTATTTACCTTTAAAAATCATTTATTTAGTATTTGTAGTTACTACAGTACTGTCTATACAAATGTAATGTTAGGTAACTACTACATTACTACAAGTAATTATCAGTTGAAACCTGTTTAATAGTTGCATAAAAATAGCAGCTACCATAGTAGTAACCAGATAATTACTTTTAAAGTATGTAATAAGGATTTCAGAATACTTAATTATTATAATAACCCAGCCTGGCCCTCACCTTCTACACAGTTCTGCTCAATCCTAGTTTCCTTCTCTGCTTCGTCTGGGACTCCTCCCATAGACAAGGATGTCATCAGGAGAATTTTACCTGAGCCAATCAGAGAACAGGAGGAGGAGTTTTGAACGARGTTGATGTTCTGCTCAGTGTCTGCTTGTTATTTTAGCATACGGCAGTGGAGGAAGTGAATGAAGCCAGTCTGTGTTGATAAGGCTTCAAGTTAAAATAAATGTGTCTGACAAAGCAGCAGCTCTCATTTACAGTCATCTGGTTCAGCTCCGTATATTTCTCCTCTCAGTAGGGTTGTTTACAGCACACTATTTCTGTTAGCTTCTTAGCTTAGCCTCCTTCACAGAGCTGGCACACATGCATCACTGTCAACTGATCCAATCATTTTAAACAGTAACTTACCCCAAAATTAACTTTTTTTAGCTGATAAACTGTCTAGAATGTGTCTAAAATGTTATATAGTACTGTTTCTCTGCTAATTTTGATGTTTTTGTGCGTATTTGTTCAAATCTGTAACATTTGGTCTAAAACATGTTTTTGCTGCTGATATGGGTGGAGCAGTGGTACTG
>NW_013954292.1:17198-17983 GCF_001266775.1 Austrofundulus limnaeus | reverse complement strand
GACTAAAGTTATAAAACCAGTTTAAATGAAATATATTGGAATCAATGTTAAAAATCTCAGTTCAATCAAAAGTCTTTGACTTTCAGGTTAAAGTTTCCTCAAAAACCTTTAAATTCTTCAGAAAAGAACCTTTCAGATCAGATTTAAAGATGAATGTTTCAGGCCGAAGTGTTTAGGCTGTATGTGTCTGTGCATCTTTAAATCGTTCTTGTTCTCTGGAATTATTGATAGTTTTTAGATTAATTTAATTTTTAGTGGTTTCTCTATATTTTTGTTTTGAATTGTTTTTCTCCCAGGTTAGAAATAGTTCACTTTGTATCTGTTAATAATTTCTGTTTCCTTCAGGGCTATCACAGACCCAATCACTACATCGCAACACAAGGTGAGAAACTCCTCCTGTTTCAGGTGAAGACAGTCAGTGACCTTTGACCTGCCAGCAGGGGGCGCTGCCCATCAGTTAATCTGATTGACATCAAATTTCTCTGCAAATATAAAAGTTAACAAATATTCTAGAAATTCATCTGAAGCAACATGGGAAACGTAGTTTGAAAACAAACTTTACAAACCCTTGAACAAAAAGTCAAAGAAGCGTTCCAGCTGCATGCAGTTACTGTATGTGACCAGAGGGGGCACCACATTACACTTTACTAACTACTACTAACAACCATCTTCACCTAAACTTTAACCTTAGCTTTAACCATTACCAGTACATACAGGGGTTATACAATGAAAGTGAAACAGCTGTCATGTCAGTGTGGGAGGTTTCATGTCTAAACTGGACCAGC
>NW_013954292.1:15698-16198 GCF_001266775.1 Austrofundulus limnaeus | reverse complement strand
ATATATATATACATATATGTATGTATATATATATATGTGTGTGTATATAATAAATACACATATATGTAAAATGATGAATTTACTGTTTGTTTCTCTTCAGTCTGTTTGTGTCCTGAGGCTTTGATTGGTCAGATTAATCTCACCTTGGTCCTGCAGCTGGGTGTTTTTAATTGAACATGTCACCTGTCACTTCCTGTCACCTGATCACTGACCAATAACCTGTCCTCCTCCATCAGAGGGGTGTGGCAGAGATCAGGGAGATCCGACAGTTTCATTTCACTGGTTGGCCTGATCACGGCGTCCCGCTCCACGCCACCGGACTGCTGGGCTTCATTCGCTGCGTCAAGGCTAAGACTCCTCCCACTGCTGGCCCCACGGTGGTCCACTGCAGGTCTGAGATGGTTCTGAGTCATTCTGATGTCTCTGCAGCATTACTTACCTGTGTGGTTCTGACAGGTGTGTGTGTGTGTGTGTGTGTGTGTGTGTGTGTGTGTGTGTGT
>NW_013954292.1:13176-14698 GCF_001266775.1 Austrofundulus limnaeus | reverse complement strand
GTCTCTAATCCATCTCTAACCTGTCTCTAATCCATCTCTAACCTGTCTCTAATCCATCTCTAACCTGTCTCTAATCCATCTCTAACCTGTCTCTAATCCATCTCTAACCTGTCTCTAACCTGTCTCTAACCCATCTCTAATCCATCTCTAACCTGTCTCTAACCTGTCTCTAACCCGTCTATAACCTGTCTCTAACCCATCTCTAATCCATCTCTAACCTGTCTCTAACCCATCTCTAACCTGTCTCTAACCTGTCTCTAACCCGTCTATAACCTGTCTCTAACCCGTCTCTAATCCATCTCTAACCTGTCTCTAATCCATCTCTAACCTGTCTCTAACCTGTCTCTAACCTGTCTATAACCTGTCTCTAACCTGTCTATAACCTGTCTCTAACCTGTCTCTAACCCATTTCTAACCCATCTCTAACCCATTTCTAACCCATTTCTAACCTGTCTCTAACCTGTCTCTAACCCGTCTCTAACCCATCTCTAACCTGTCTCTAACCTGTCTCTAACCTGTCTATAACCTGTCTCTAACCTGTCTATAACCTGTCTCTAACCTGTCTCTAACCCATTTCTAACCCATCTCTAACCCATTTCTAACCCATTTCTAACCTGTCTCTGACCTGTCTCTAACCCATCTCTAACCCGTCTCTAACCTGTCTATAACCTGTCTCTAACCCGTCTAACCTGTCTCTAACCTGTCTCTAACCTGTCTCTAACCTGTCTCTAACCCATCTCTAACCCGTCTATAACCTGTCTCTAACCTGTCTCTAACCTGTCTCTAACCTGTCTCTAACCTGTCTCTGTCCTCAGGAGCAGTACGTCTTCATCCACGACGCTATCTTGGAGGCGTGTCTCTGTGGAAACACTGCCATTCCAGCCAATCAGCTGCGCTCAGTTTACTATGAGATGAACCGATTGGACCCTCAGACCAACTCATGTCAGGTCAAAGAGGAGTTCAGGGTAAGACATGTTCACATGTTTATATTTATACATGTTCATATGTTTACAACATGTTTATATTTGTACATGTTCATATGTTTACAACATGTTTATATTTGTACATGTTCATATGTTTACTTTACAACATGTTTATATTTTTACATGTTCATATGTTTACTTTACAACATGTTTATATTTGTGAATGTTCATATGTTTACAACATGTTTATATTTATACATGTTCATATGTTTACAACATGTTTATATTTGTACATGTTCATGTGTTTACAACAGGTTTATATTTGTACATGTTCATATGTTTACTTTACAACATGTTTATATTTATACATGTTCATATGTTTACAACAGGTTTATATTTGTACATGTTCATATGTTTACTTTACAACATGTTTATATTTATACATGTTCATATGTTTACAATATGTTTATATTTATACATGTTCATATGTTTACTTTACAACATGTTTATATTTGTACATGTTCATATGTTTACTTTACAACATGTTTATATTTGTACATGTTCATATGTTTACTTTACAACATGTTTATATTTGTACA
>NW_013954292.1:11664-12176 GCF_001266775.1 Austrofundulus limnaeus | reverse complement strand
ACTTTACAACATGTTTATATTTATACATGTTCATATGTTTACAACATGTTTATATTTGTACATGTTCATATGTTTACTTTACAACATGTTTATATTTGTACATGTTCATATGTTTACTTTACAACAAGTTTATATTTGTGAATGTTCGTATGTTTACAACATGTTTATATTTGTACATGTTCATATGTTTACAACATGTTTGTATTTGTGAATGTTCATATGTTTACAACATGTTTATATTTATACATGTTCATATGTTTACAACATGTTTATATTTATACATGTTCCCATGTTTCCTCAGACCCTGAACATGGTCACGCCCACACTGCGTGTGGAGGACTGCAGCATCTCTCTGCTGCCACGGAACCATGAGAAGAACCGCTGCATGGACGTCCTGCCTCCAGACCGCTGCCTGCCCTTCCTCATCACCATCGACGGGGAGAGCTCCAACTACATCAACGCTGCGCTGATGGATGTGTGTAACACACACACACACACACACACACACACAC
>NW_013954292.1:6787-8045 GCF_001266775.1 Austrofundulus limnaeus | reverse complement strand
TGTTGACATGTCTCACCTGTGTTCCTCCTCTGACCTCCTGTTGACATGTCTCACCTGTCTCCTCCTCTGACCTCCTGTCCTCTCTGTGTCTCCAGCCTCAGGACGGGTACCGCATGGTCCAACAGTTCCAGTTCCTGGGCTGGCCCATGTACCGAGACACTCCCGTCTCCAAACGCTCCTTCCTCAAACTCGTCCACCAGGTGGACAAATGGCAGGATGAGTACGACGGTGGTGAGGGACGCACTGTTGTACACTGCCTGTGAGTACTACTACTACATACAGTACTACACACAGTACTACACATGGTACTACACACAGTACTACACATGGTACTGGGTCCTCTGTGGACCACAGTGTTCAGGTCAGAACCAGGCTCTGGGTCACCAAACATCCTGTTCAGGTTCTGCTGGTCTTCAGTTTAAACCAGGAACCCAAGTGGATCTGGTCCAACAGGTTCTGTTCTGGTTCTAAGACTCTGATCCAGCAGCAGCTTCTGATGGTTGTTGATGTGTTGTCTCCATCTGGTGGTCACAACCAGAAACATCTCTGACTCCTCTTCTTTCTCCTTATTCCCTCTCTGGCCCCTCCTCCCCTCTGACTCCTCCTCCTCTCTGGCCCCTCCTCCCCCTCTCTGACTCCTCCTCCTCACTGGCCCCTCCTCCTCTCTGGCCCCTCCTCCCCTCTGACTCCTCCTCCTCTCTGGCCCCTCCTCCTCCTCTCTGACTCCTCCTCCTCACTGGCCCCTCCTCCTCTCTGGCCCCTCCTCCCCTCTGACTCCTCCTCCTCCTCTCTGACTCCTCCTCCTCTCTGGCCCCTCCTCCCCTCTGACTCCTCCTCCTCTCTGACTCCTCCTCCTCTCTGGCCCCTCCTCCCCTCTGACTCCTCCTCCTCTCTGACTCCTCCTCCTCTCTGACTCCTCCTCCTCACTGGCCCCTCCTCCTCTCTGGCTCCTCCCCCTCAGGAATGGAGGCGGGCGCAGCGGTGTGTTCTGCAGTGTCAGTATTGTGTGTGAGATGTTGCGACAGCAGCGCTGCGTTGATGTGTTTCATGCAGTGAAGACGCTCAGAAACAACAAACCGAACATGGTGGACCTGCTGGTAAACAAACAAACAAACAAAAGATGTTTATTATTGAGTGTTTATGTTTGTGGTTTAACCGGAGGCGTGTCGTGTGTTTTTACAGGAACAGTATAAGTTCTGTTACGAAGTGGCTCTGGAGTTTCTGAACTCTGCCTAGCTTCAGGGAGACGCTCCTTCAT
>NW_013954292.1:5576-5927 GCF_001266775.1 Austrofundulus limnaeus | reverse complement strand
GTTTCATGCAGTGAAGACGCTCAGAAACAACAAACCGAACATGGTGGACCTGCTGGTAAACAAACAAACAAACAAACAAACAAAAGATGTTTATTATTGAGTGTTTATGTTTGTGGTTTAACCGGAGGCGTGTCGTGTGTTTTTACAGGAACAGTATAAGTTCTGTTACGAAGTGGCTCTGGAGTTTCTGAACTCTGCCTAGCTTCAGGGAGACGCTCCTTCATCACCTCCTCCTCCTTCTCAGACTGCAGGAGAGCACGACTACTGACTGGAGGAGGAGAGGAGGAGGAGGAGGAGGAGGAGGAGGAAGAAGGTGGATTTTTGCACTGCCTTGTTTGACTGAACAACGAG
>NW_013954292.1:4062-4576 GCF_001266775.1 Austrofundulus limnaeus | reverse complement strand
TGTGTGTGTGTGTGTGTGTGTGTGTGTGTGTGTGTGTGTGTGCGTGCACGTGACGTGGCGGCTCTCAGATGAACACACCTGTTAGCATCAAGCTAACAGGCTGATCGGTCAGAGGAGGAGCCTGCAGCAGGTTAGCTGAGTTGGACTCAAACACGTTTTAATTTGTTTTTACAAACGGATCAGAACCGGACCTTAGAACCGATCAGGGTCGGACTCAAGGTCCACCAGGATCCGAACCTCAGACCTAGACCCGTGGACTCTGTCTGAACCGGAGGAGCACGCATGAAGAAATCAAAGTTTACGTTTTAATAGTTTGAAACTAGTAAAGCCTTCAGTTCATTTAACTTTAGAGACGCTGTGACGTCATCAGGTCCGCCATGTTGGTCAGGGAAACAGCTGCTGCTCAAACTGAACCGCCTGTTGAGAGAAGTTAACATGTGAATAAAATCAGCACCAACAGTAGATGAGCCTGGTTTATAAACACAGCAGTGTGTTGTAGTACACTGTACTATAT
>NW_013954292.1:1637-4020 GCF_001266775.1 Austrofundulus limnaeus | reverse complement strand
GTTTGTTTTTATTGTTTAGTTGTTTGTTTTTATTGTTTTGTTGTTTGTTTATTGTTTTTAATGTTTGATTATATTGGTGAGCTGAAATGGACAAGTTGATCCACGGCGCTCCTCTGCTGACAGGCTCCGCCCCCTCAGTAAATCACAACCTTTTCTTTGTTTACAGTCAAAGTTTGTCGTCACGGCAGCAGAACCGGGTCTGAGGACCTGCTGGTCACAGAACCCCAATGAACCAGAGAACCAAACCTGACCCRTTTCCCAAAGTGTCCAAACCGTTCTGAATGTCCCGCCTCACCTGAAGGTTCTCTTCTTTAGTCTGGATCAGAACCTCCAGGTCCAGAACTGGCAGGTCTCATTCTGGTCTTCAGTATTTCTGTGTGGAAGTTCTACTTGAAGAAGAGGGAAAAAAACAACCTTTAGTTTAGATCTGATTTTATTTTGTAAGATGTTTGCTCGTGTTTTATTTTGACAAGCTCCTCCTGGACTTCCTGTTTCCTGGACGTGTTTTCGGGACACCCTCGTCTTCTTCTGTGGTCTTTTTACTGCTGCAGGTTTTAAACTAACTGGACTGGAACCAGGAGAACCACCTCCGTTTGGACCCACGGTGTGTTCTGGTCCGGTTCTGATAGAAGATGTTGATATTGTAAATAATGCAGGAAGAATATTTATTCCTTCAGTTGTTGTTGTTGTTGTTGTTGTTGTTGTTGTTGTTGTTGTTGTTGTTGTTGTTGTTGATCTCGTGAAGCACACACACACACACATAATCATGGTAGGTTTCACCATCAGAACCACAGTGAGTCCACCTGGTTCTGACCCGCTCGGACTCTGGAGATGTGCTGGTTCTGAACCCGGTCCATGYTTGGTTCTGGTGCTGAGAAGAACTTTATTGTAACAAAAGGTTTTATTTATGTTGTCTGAAACAAAGGTTCATGCTGCGGCCTGTGACATCACTGCTCCCAGCCAATCACAGCACTGCAATCTGATGTCTGATGCTTTTATTCTGAAACTCTGGCCATTTTACTTCTTCCTGTACAGAGTTTTTATCTGATTTATTATTGAAAACTGATCAAATCATTAAAGTTCAGATTTAAATATTCATGTAGACAAAGTGATAAAAAGAACAATAAATAAAATATTTCATTTATGGAGTCAGGTGGTTTTATTTTGGATTCATGCTTTTATTAAACTTTTATATTGAATAAATTATTTTAAACTTGTGTGTGTTTTTTTAATGTCCCATCCCTCTTGTGTTACCAGCTGGTGGAAACCTGACGTCACATCGAAACAAGGTTCTGTAGAAGAACGGTCCATTTACATGAAACTGATGTGGACCAATAATGTTCTGATGAAAACACTTTAAATGTTTTCATTTTGTCAAAATAAAACAAATAAATGTCTTATCAATGTTTCATTTGAATAAACTGTGTGAAATATAATCATAAACTTTTTGAGCAGTAGCAACAAAAAAATTAATTTTGATGAAAAAAAAACCTTCAAATTTAGAGTTTTTCTTTGTGAGCTAAATGTGTTTGTTTTGTTCCAGCTGGGAAACGTCTTTATTCAAATACTGTTTGAGATTTCCTCTCAAAAGGAAATAAATCCTCATAAGAATAAAAAGAGGATTCAGACCAAACAGTGATGTGTTACCATGACAACAAGACAAATKAAAACATGATGACATCAGGATGATCCAGGGATCAACATGTAACTTTTAAATCAGGAATCTGAAAATGGGATCAGGTCATTTTGACCTGATTTGACTTCATTCTCATTTTGATATGATGGCTCACGTGCCTGTCAACAAACCCACATTAACCCTTCAAAATAAAGGTTTACTTTTATTTTTAAAAAGTGCATCTGTGCTTTAAATTTAAAAAAGGAACATAATAATATAAGGTTTACATACTGAGCAGCAGCTGGGACCAAAATAAAGATTCAGCACCTCTTTAGATAAAGTCTTTCTTTCAAGAACAAAAACATAATTTAAATAAAATGCTTTTATGTCTAAATTATGGTTAGTGGTTTGAAGTAGGAACAAACAACTGCTGGTGTAGTTCCCGCTCTGACCGCAGGGGGCGGCAGAGAGCAGCAGACCCGGGTCTGACCGCAGGGGGCGGCAGAGAGCAGCAGACCCGGGTCTGACCGCAGGGGGCGGCAGAGAGCAGCAGACCCGCGTCTGACCGCAGGGGGCGGCAGAGAGCAGCAGACCCGGGTCTGACCGCAGGGGGCGGCAGAGAGCAGCAGATCCGGGTCTGACCGCAGGGGGCGGCAGAGAGCAGCAGACCCGGGTCTGACCGCAGGGGGCGGCAGAGAGCAGCAGATCCGGGTCTGACCGCAGGGGGCGGCAGAGAGCAGCAGACCCGGAGCAGCGGAACAAGAAGAA
>NW_013954292.1:0-253 GCF_001266775.1 Austrofundulus limnaeus | reverse complement strand
TGTGTTGTGTTGTGTTGTGTTGTGTTGTTAAAGCAGGGCTTCCAGCCACATCACTGCAGTATTTTATGACATATCAGCCTGCCATAAAACACAGCAGTGATGATCAGGAATGATAAGTTTAATGATGAGCTCAGACTTCATTAAACTTATCGATCCTGTTCAGCAGGCAAGGGCAGAGCCAATCAGGGGTCAGCAGACGGGGGCGGAGCCAATCAGGGGTCAGCAGACGGGGGCGGAGCCAATCAGGGGTCAG
>NW_013954291.1:35077-36160 GCF_001266775.1 Austrofundulus limnaeus | reverse complement strand
ATGCATGTCACAGGCACTTTAAAGCAGCTTTATTTAAAACATTAATACATCTTTGATGCTCTCGTGGGCCACTGCGACGGGCCACATCCGGCCCATGGGCCTTTACTTTGACAAGTGTATTAAGACCTTTTTTTGCACACATCATTTCCAGGGAATTAAACAGGAAACTTTAAACATTAGGTAAGCAAAATGCTTTTGTTGTTCCAAAACAAATGAATGTCTTAAAAACAAACGTTTATTTCCAAGTTATCTCTGTCATTTTGTACATTTTGTTTAAATAATCAAACTTTAAAATTAAATTGTTGCAAAAAAATGTAACACAGGAGTTGGATCAGTTGTTAAAATTCAGAAATTGTACTTTTTTGGTAAAGTTAAAACAAAATGTTGGGTTTTAAGTATTTCATTCAGGTTTTTCTTTGGGTTTTGTTCTCAGTTTCAGTCCGGTTCTTGGACCTGATCCTGACAAACGTGAGGAAAGTGGAGCAGGACGCAGCTCAGGCCTTAAACTGACAAATACCCAGAACCTGATCGTCCTGATCCAGGTCCACTCAGGAACCTCCGTTAAAACTCCCGGACTTGGAGGTCCGAGGAGCAGCTCGGGCTGATGAGCTTTTTGAAACCGGACCGGACACTTATGCTAAGGAGGGGAAACTGGAGCGAAGGCATCCTTAATTATCTGATGAAGAGGGGGAAGCTTATCTGAACGGCTTCTTTTTCTCTCCTCTTTTATCCCCGCAGATCACATGGCATGTCTTTACATAACAATATACCTCCGTTCAGAACCCACCCAGAGGTCGCTCCGGTCCAGGTTCTGGTCTGGGGATTAGCTCCGGGGCTTTGCGCGGCATACGGCGGAGTTTCCCTCTCCCAGATAAAATGTTGTGGAAAAGCTGAACATATTGGAGCGTTTCTTGTTATTTTCCCCTCTCTCTCTGTCTGCGATGAGAGTGTAATTAATTCACGATTAAAAGTATTAGTGCGGGCTTTGTATTGTGATTTATTTAAAGGCTGGTACTAATGCTGGCTCGGTTTCCTCCTTTAGGAAATGGGTAATAAGATCTGATGCCAGGCCTTCTTTAGCTC
>NW_013954291.1:33485-34077 GCF_001266775.1 Austrofundulus limnaeus | reverse complement strand
GCAGTTAGATATGAATAAAACAACTGGTCTATTAGCAATATTTATATACTTCAACCAAAAATACTTTGGTTTATATGTTTCTGCCACAGTTTTTATTTTTTGTCATTTGTGTTTATTGTGAAATTGGTCTTAAATTTAGTTTCACTTGGCTTTAAAAAGTTTTAAATTTAACTTGCTTTAAACTGTAGGGACCCTGATTTAACTTTTTTTTTTCTGGACGCGATGATAGAAAAAGATCTGGAGGAGAGCGACGATGAAGACGACGACGGGTCGGCCCTGCAAGGCGAGCCGGGCTGCGATGTCATCGAAAGCGGCGAGGTGGGGGTCCTGTTCCTGAACCGGCTCAAAGCTGCCTCCGACCCGGGCGAGAGGACCGACTTCCCCAACTTCCGCGGCCTGATGTGGCGAGCCATGACCCAGTTCCCCGAGCGGGTGGAGCCCCGCAGCCGAGAGCTGAGCCCGCTGCTGCTGCGCTTCGTCAGGTCCGTTTGTTTTTATTTTTATTCACTTATTTTAAAGGGATCCCGATTAATTGTAATGTATTTGATAAACATCTATTTTAACTGTAAAATAAAGACTGTGAACATACTGT
>NW_013954291.1:26079-31295 GCF_001266775.1 Austrofundulus limnaeus | reverse complement strand
GAGGACAACAGAGCTGCTTCATGGAAGAAGAACCTCAGCTTAGCCTGTTTGCTTTAGCTTTAGCACCGATGCTATATATTCTTATATGTATTAGCTCAGCGTTAGCGCGACAAGCTAACAAGCGGTCGTCCATCTATATTTTCAATTACAGGCTGAGTTGTTTCTACTTTCTCTTCTCTGTCAATGCTGTCTGGTAAAAACTAAACAGCCTACAGTATTTTTACAGTCTTTAATTTACAGTTAAATATATTTTTATCAAATAAAGTCTAATGTTACAACTAATCATGGATCCCTTTAAAAGTTCTATACGAGTGTTTGTATGTTGATTTATGGCAGGAATGAGTTTTACTCTGCTGACACGTTGGTGGCTCCGACTCAAGACCTGAGGAAGCAAAGAGACGCTGGTCAGGAGGAGATGGAGGAGAATCATCATCAGGAGGAGGAAGAGGAGGGGGAGGAAAAGGAGACTGAACAGCGGAGGAARGCWCTTCCAAGGAGACTTGCTGCAAAGTAAGACACTAAAATAAACGACAAATCATCAACGAAGAGCTCTCCTCTGATGAATGTTTTCTTTTTCAGACAGCTAATCACTCACCTGAATGTGTTCGCCAAGTTCACCAACCCTCGTTCTGCGTACCTGGAGAGCAGCCTGAGTGAGCTCTACCACCAGGTAGTCCTCAGCACCTCGTTGCGTCGCCTCGCAGCCTGGCTTTAAATGGTTTCACTAGACGTAATGAAGTTAAATGTGAGGGCCAGAGACGACATGAAGACAGGTCGGAGACAAAAGAAGTACAGATCAGGTTCGGAGTACTTAAAGGGAAAAAAACATACGCAGAGCTCCATTAAATCCATTATTAGGAAATGAAACCACAGCAAACCTGCCAGGAAAAGATCACCCACCAAAACTCCGCCAGACCGGACAAGGAGGGCATTATTCAGAGGAACCAGGAGGCCAAATATGGAGCTCTTCTGCAGAGGCGGGAAGAAAAAAGTTGCTGCTTAAAGGAAAAAATAACTAAAATATAGACAACTGTGTGTAACTTACCAAAAGACATATTAAAGTGTGACATGCCTGTCCTTCAAATACAGAAAGTCAAAGAAAACATCTTCATACTTAAGAAAATTGGCGTAACACACGATTTTACTCATCACATAACTTGCATATTTTCTTTTGAACTCAGCTCAGTCGAAGTGAAACAGGAAGTGATATCAAAGGGGAACACTTTAAGAAAAGATATTTAATTGAAACCAGTGGTGGGCAGCGCTAATTCAAATTTTAGTTGCACAATTTCTAAACTGCTAGTCAATTTATTTAGGTCCGCAAGTTCAAAAGCACATAGGATCAATAAAACTGAGCAGAAGCTAAATGTAAAGCACAAGATTATCTCAGTTTACCAGAAAACATTCATGTAAGAGAAAAGTCAGCACTTTACTGCCGTCTAGTGGAAAGATAATTTTCTTTCACAGATTGGCACGTTTYGTCGCAGTTTGGGGAGGTGATTTGTTGAAACAGACTTTTAAATCATGTTTGTAAAATAAAAAATAGTTGTGGATTGCCAGTTCTGCTGCTTTTGTTTTCTTATGTTTATGGTAGGACTTCGGTAAGAAAACATGCAGATATATTAGTCATTTTAAATTGTTTGTTGTAAAACTGAACCAATGCATTCTGGGTAGGCTACAGGATGAAGGACAGGAACCCGTTCTTTTCAAAATAAGAGTGTGAATTTAAACTGTTTCTTTCTTTACTATTATTTATTTATTATTTATTGCTGCGGTTTCCCTCGGAGAGGAGGTACAAACTGCACAGCTGAGTGTGGTTCTGCAGATCAGAACCGCAGGTGGATTGTGGCCCAGTGAAGTAGCTCCAACTGCTTCCTGCCAACTGTTCATCTCAGGGCCGTGAGATTTGTTTTTCAATATGTTATTAATGTTAACTTTCCAAAAAGGCATTCATGTTTTTTTTGCAAAAATTTGACGTCACAGGCACTTTAAAGCCTCGTCAAACGCGCCATTTAAATTCCAGGTTGTGAGGCAACAGACGAGAGAAAAGCTGCTTACTCGTCTTTATCAGAAACATTTTCGGTTTTAWTTTAAAGCATCATTCTGCCTTTTTGTTTTCAGTTGTTGTGTCATCAGGATCAGCAGATCCAGAAGGTGGCCCTGGAGTGTATTCTGGCCTACAAAGACCCCAACATCGTRCCGTACAAGTAAGATATCAAGCATATGAAGGAGTTTGTCCTGGTCCTCGTCACTGAGGGTCGGACTCAGCAGCCCTCGACGGTTACCTCTGCAGGAACGTAATCCTCCCTCCTGATCCTGTCAGATGGTTATGGAGCGATCTGTATCCCTGCGTTCAGCGAAGCTGCAGAAACCGAGGAGGTTTTGTCTTTCAGACGATTGTTGGAGAGATCGTATCAGAAAAATGGCTGACACTGAGTTTTAGACTCTTAAATTCACATTAAGACACCAACAGCTCCAACATGCTGATAATTCTGTTTTAATGTGTGTGTGTGTGTGTGTGTGTGTGTGTGTGTGTGTGTGTGTGTGTGTGTGTTTACAGGGAGAATCTGGAGAGGCTGCTGGAGGACAAACACTTCAAAGAGGAGATTGTTCATTTCAACATCTCTGAGGAGACGGGGGTGGTTGATCCTTCCCACAGAGGCAGACTGATCCCTCTGCTCATGAGGTACTGAAAAAAAATTAATTAAATTTAAAATCTATAGATCAGGGATGGACGATATAAACAATGGAAGGGGCCACAATATGTTATTGACACTACCAGAGAGCCACAGAGCTGCACTCTTACCCAAATGTAATAAAACTAACAAATAATATGTGTATTTCATTTTTTCATTTATTTCATTCTTAAAAACAACAAAAGTCCACTAAAATAAAACAAAGTAATCAAGAATTGAATGAAAAGGGTGCAGAAAGAGAAACGATCTCTCCCTTATTAAAAAACAACTTCAAACAAACAATTTAAATTTGAACAATCTCCATATTTGAGAAAAGAAAAAAAAAAAAAACAAGAACCAAACAACATAAATATGTTTAATAAACCAACACACAGCACAGTGCACTAACTGAAGATATTTCATGTAAAGCAGCTGTGTTTTTGTTTGTTAAATATTAACACAAAACGTTAGAAGTAAATGTTCTGGTAAAAAAGTTTCTGTAATTGTGTTATCAGTAAATGTCTCATATTTAGCTTTGTGCACCAAGACTTGTATTAAAGTCCCTCAAGGCAGACAGCATCTATAAGCCTCATTGGTGGATCGGACATACGTCACCTATAAATATATTTTATATATTATATATATTGTTCATTTTTAAAAATATTCATAAGAATAAACCTCTCACCATAACAGAATAAGCCATTTATGATCCAAAAATATCATTTTAAACATGTGACACTGTTACTTTTTGCTTTTTTTTTTTTGAGGTGATAATAAATTGTACATAAATTGAACACTGTCCTCAGTGTTCCTGCAGATCCTTACAAAGTCATAAAAAGTCTTAAAAAGCATTCATCAATCAAAAAATAATGCCTTAAAGTGCCTCAAATCAATCCTTCAGACAGATTATTTGTCTCAATTATTAAAATAATTTATAACATTTATTTTTTGTTAATCTCTCAGCTCATTGTTTATTGTAAACATTTGTGTAAAACAGGCTGTCCTAAATTTTATTTAAGATTGTAGTATTAAAAAGTCTTAAATTTAACATGCCTTAAGCTGTACCCTGGTCCTAAAACTGATTATTTTTTTAACTAATGACATCACGTCAGATACAGAAGGAGCTCTGTGGCTGCAGAAACAGATTTATGATCATGATTCATCAAGGCCTGTTGTTGTGGCTGCAGGACTACAGGGTGTCAGAACCAGAGCTGGGTTCACATTGTCTTCAAAAGTTCGGTCTTTTTTTTTTCTAGTTGTGCTAAATGCAGAACAGAGCTGAAAGAAAAAGCTCTGAAATGGTCTGAAGAAGTGATCATTCTTCATATCAGCTTTAGAGATGATGTCATCAAGGGTTCAAGCAGCTCCTCCACAGTGAAAGGAGTTGGTTCAGCACCTTGAGAGGAGCGTTGTGTCTAACAGAACCTCGTGTTTCCCAGGGTCCTGTTTGGCCGACTCCAAAGTAAAGCCGGCAGTAAGTTCCAGGGGAAGGCGAGCGCCGCCAGCCGCTCCTCCATCATCCTGCGCTTCCTGGCCGGCTGCCAAACGGAGGAGCTGGGCGAGTTCATCGACCTGCTGCTAGAGCCCCTCTGCCACTACAGCCAGGGTAAGACCCCAGGTTTGGAGGGAAATAAACTATTTACTGGTCATAAATCACTGCTTGCGGTTTGTGTTGTCGAACAGGGGTTCCCAAAGTGGGGGGCCGCCGCCAGGGGGCGCTAGGGGGGCCTCAGAAAGCTGGATGGTTTTCTATTTTTTCTACTTCTTTTAACTTAGATCTGTCAGTTGAACCTGGACATGTTTGGTATCWARATAAATCTAAGAATCTTGGCTAAAAGCTCGTGGAAACTATTTTTACATCCAACAAACTAGATACCAAAACAGGCTATAAAGTGTGTTGAAAGTTTTTTTTCCTTGGTTTTGAGTGAATATGATCCAACTGAAGTTAAATATAATTTATCATTTATTTTATAGAATATATGGTGACAAATAAATATTTGGATAACTTTTCAAAAGAACAAACATTCAGTAACAAGTCTTTTCAGTCAGGTAAGAAAAAAAACTTTTGCTACAAAAACTTCAGATTTATTAACATTTATTAACGGTACCATCATGGTCTGTCCTGTGCAGAATGACAAAATGATAGATTATTTCTTTACTAAAACCTCTATAACTTTGCTCCAGTTCATTTTAGCAGCATGAATCTTTGCACAGGTAATGTCCACAAGTGGATTGATTGTTTCCAAGAGTTTTTAGCCTGATTCATTATGGTTTTAAATGGGTTTTATACTGTCTTAATGAAAAATTATTCAGGTAAGAGTGAAAATAAAATTAAAATATGTTCCAACCTTAATATCTCTAAAACCACAGCAGCTGTTTTAATACTTACACTTCTGATGAATTCTCCCACAACTTAGCTTTATTTTAATACTAAGATTTTTAAGTAGAGTTTGTAAATTCTGAGATTCACTCATTTACATTTCGGCATGGTATTTTGAGGAAAAACATCAAGAAAACCCCCTGGGGCTTAAGAGGTTAAAA
>NW_013954291.1:23145-25079 GCF_001266775.1 Austrofundulus limnaeus | reverse complement strand
TCGCTAGCAGCCTCGCACCGATGACCTATCCATGTCATCATTTACCCAGAATGCTTTGCATGCAAATAAAATGGCTCCATCCATGTTAAAATATATATTTTTTTAATTTACAAAACTAAACAGCCTACAGTATTTTTACTGTCTTTATTTCAAAGTTAAAATAAATGTTTATCAAATAAAGTTTAATGTTACAGCTAATCGTGGATCCCTTTAAATTTCCTTATAGTTCTCAAATGCAGTTTTTTTTATCAACTTCATTTAAAGTTGTTTTCTTTTCTATTAAGGACATTAGAGGCCAGATGGAGATTATCCAAGGATAACTGTTGGCCCTCGGGCCGCATATCGTCCAAGTGTGATGAGCGAGTGTTGAGTCGAGAAGCAAACAAACATAAAAAAATAAAAATGAAGGAGTACCTGGAAAAGCTCTGGGTCTGTGCTGGGCAGGGTGGTGTGGATGATGAGGGTGATGATGTGCAGGCATGCTGCCCATGGGGCGGGGCGGGTAGAGGGGCATTGGGTAGAAAGGCGGCACCATGGCAGGGGGAAGAAAGGCGGGAGGAGGAAGAGGAGGGGGAGGAGGAGGAGGGCGAGAGAGGTTGATGCTCTCGAGGATTGCCTGACGCATCTTCTCCACCTTCGACACCAGCTCTTCCTGGAAACAAAAACTCTTCAGGTAAAACTGTAGAGATGTTAAAGCTGCAGTTCAGGTGTTGCTCTGCGTCATACCTGTCCCTCACACATGTCCAGCAGAGCAGCGCGGTCACGGGCAGCACGGGCCAGTTTGCTCTGGAACAGTTTGCCATCAAAGAAGCCCCAGGGGCAGCAGTGTTCCCATGGCAACGGCTGGCCGCAGACATCGTTGATGAATAACGCCGTGTCGACGCCGGCCATGAAGAGAGCGGCCAGCTGCACGCCACGGGCATCCACCTTCTCCACCTGAAGGACCACACACAAACAGAAGATGACAAACACGAAACTGAAGCACCGTAAAATACTGTGTGGTGAGAGCCTCAAACACCTGGGGCCTCGTGTATAAACGGTGCGTACGCATAAAAAAGTTGTGTGCGCCAGGTTCTACGCCCACGTTGGGATGTATTAAAACCAACGTTGCGTGAAAGTGTGTGTAAATACACGCACACTTTTCACCTGCCGTGAGAATGTGCGGCAGCCACGCAAAGTTTTTCAGTCGACAGTTTTAACCCACAAAGTAACGAATCTGACCTGAATCCACAGAAATATGACTTTGTTCTGTTTTCTGGATGTAAGGAGCGTCTGAACACGGTGTCAGATTTTATTTTAAGTTTGAGTTTTTATTGTTTAAACTTGAACGATCATGAAACTGAACCCCAGGACTGAAAATCATTTAACCTCAGACAAGAAAATAGAGCAGCCTAAAACTGATCAAAGAACATCAGTCCAGTCTGTAAACTTTTAATATTGTTGTCACGTAGTTGGAAAAACACGCAGAGCACAGGCCTGTGGAGTGCACACACAGCTGAGAATAAAATGTGTGAATTGTCTAAGAAACATTTAAATTCTGAGAAAAAAGCGTTGCCAACTCAGCAGATTAATTCAGAACAGCTCACCTGTGATGATTCCTCAGCCCCACAAGATTCAAACAATAGATTTGGTGCTGCATTAAGTTGTGTGTAATTTATGGATCAAAGTCAGCTGTTCCCAGTCCCACARCGCGGCAGAAACTCGCAGCGCTGCGAGTCACTCGTTTCTTTAAATCAACTATTTAATAAATATTTTCTAATTTCTACCAAACTCATAAGTTCCTCTGTGTTTACAGTCATTTATTAAAGATGTGTAAAGGTGGAAATGTCTCTCAGCCTCATGCGCCGCTGAAGACAGCAGCTTCACATGCGTACACACAAACACACACACACACACCTTTGCGAATAGCAGACTCATTTTTACAGCCCACTGAC
>NW_013954291.1:20303-22145 GCF_001266775.1 Austrofundulus limnaeus | reverse complement strand
GTGAAGCTGCTGCACACAGAGTTTCTGGGATCAGCTGACCTGCATCCAGAATATGATTTGCATAACTGTGGGTCGAACAGCAGGGCAAGTCCCGAAGAAAACCAGTTAAGAAATTGAGAAGCTAAACGAGTTAAACCCTTTTTGAAGCGAACACAGCAGGATAAAGTAAATGGACTTTGATGCGATCATCAGCCGGACATTAGCTATGTTTCACTGCTGCCAATTAGTGGTCAGAGGCTGAAATACAACACAAAATGAACGGCTGGCAGGAAAGTTGACATTTTAAATCTTAATAAAAAATCGATACAGGGCTTTAGAATATTGATACAGTATCGGGAAAAGAAATATCGCGATATTTCAGTGTATCGATATTTTCTTACAACCCTACTTATTAAATTCCATTTTTCTTGAGATTTTTGCCATTTTTCGAAAGAACAACCAATTTTTTTTTGCAGACAACCAGATTTTGTCAACAAAAAAATCCTCATGTCTACCCCTGGTGTCACCTTGAGCTCCTGGAGCTGGTCCGGCTCGTAGAGCTGGCTGGAAACAGCTTGGGCCAGGAAGGCATCGAGTTCGTGTCTCTGGAGGATCCGTCCACCAGGCCACTGCATCATATACCTGAAAGAACACAATCTCAGTGTGGGACGCAGACTCACACGTGGCAACACAAAAACACGACAGAAACATGGACGTGGTGATACCTGAGCACGCAGCACATGAGCAGGAGATGCTGCGGAACTTGTGCTGGGTTTAGGAGGGCTGGGCAGTCGGAGCGAAGACAGGCCAAGAAGGCTCTGGTTCTCCTGGAGCGGTCCTCACTGGCACGACCTAACCACAGCCGCCGCAGGTTGGGGCAGGTCCACTCCCGGAAACACAGGGCCGGAACCAGCTCTGGAGTCAAGGCTGACTTGGCCTTTCCACAGACCCATTCCTTCACAATCACTGGAGGAACTGAGACACAGAAGATTGATTGGTCACACAAATGTGAAGCCATGAAAGCTTGTTTCAAAATGACCACAGTGCAGTCAGTACAATTACAACCTACAATGTCTGCATAAACAGATATAGGTAGCATTACTGTGTTTTCTTTTTCTGCAGTACTACTGATATAAACATACACCCACTGTCTGAAACCACGTTTAGGGTTGCAGAGAGCTGGTGTGCATCTCCTGCTGTCAGTGTGAAAAACACGGGGTACAGATTAGACATGATGTTAGTCCATATAGGACGTGACTGAATAATAATAATTATTATTAATAGCTGTAGAAGTATTAATAAGCTTTGTACTCTGTGATGGACTGTCCAGGGTGTACCCCACCTGTAACCCCACAGGTGCTTCCTGTTACCTTAACCAGGATCAAACAGCTAAAGAAAACAATTAGAAAAATGGATTTGGACTCCTACACTAACCATCATGTTGTTTTTATGAGAACAGAGGTCTTTACATGGCAGACTATGGTCCAGATCCAGACCCAAAAGGAGAACTTAACAGGACCCTGATTCAAAGTTTCCCCTTAACATTATCCACAGGCTAAAATATTCTCATCAGCCAATTACTGGCAACTTGCCACATATTAGAGCATGGGACTTTAGCTGTTCTTTTAAGGACTGCAGCGTTGTTAGAAAGGGTGGTCTGGAAAATCTCCATTCTCCGTACAGCTGTGGAAGCCAGCTGTTTGTGGCCAGAAACAAAATAAAGTCATTGACAGTCCCATTCAGGAGCATTAACCCTTAAGGGCCCAGATAATAATCGGTCTTTAAAACGTGGTAAATAAATTATTTTCAGTGACAGAGTAGAGCTGCCACAAATGGTTATTTTTTCGATTAGTCGACTAATCG
>NW_013954291.1:13625-20233 GCF_001266775.1 Austrofundulus limnaeus | reverse complement strand
ATTTTAGGATGTAGTTAGGCAATTAAATATTCATGTATGTGTAAATTTATTACCATAATTGAAGGTGAGTCATGTAAATTTATGTTTTCATAAAGCAAGTAACTCCCCCACCCCCCAAGACCAATTTCCTAGGGGAAATGCTGAATGTTGTTATTTTAAACTGAACTTTTAAAGATCCTCTTATAAAAAAAGAGTTTCATTTAGTTCAAAGCATACAAAAATGTTCCCATGAACAAACTCCTGTGAACATGGTTCATACACATCACTGGCCACATATATCTAACACTCCTTCCTCACCGCTGTGACTGTCACGCCTCATTTAGAAACACATACAGCTGCTGTATCTCAAACAAAACCACTCCTGAACTGTCTCGCTCCTCTGTTCGAGCTTTGCACCCACCTTCCAGGGAGGTCCTCTTGCGAAGAGAGAGCCTTTCCAAGCGACGGTGCGTTTCAGCCAGGCTGAAGAGGACGCCGTAAGCATACTGCCTGGCAGCACGAAACAGCAGAGAGGCAGGAGGCAGCTCAGAGTTACACTCATCCTCTATACACACCGGCATCTTCATCTCTCCCTGAGGGACAAGGATGAATAAAAAAATACTGAAATAACTGGCAGACGTTTAGGGGGAAAACCTGATCGGATTAGAAGAGATGCAGGGGTGATAGTGGAAAAAAATCCTGAGCCTGGAAACCCCCCCCCCAACACACACGCACATTTCTGTTTGCATATGTTGATATTACCAATGTATTACTACCAAAAATAATCTTTACAAGGCAGATGTTGTTCAAGCAAATCAAGAAAAATGCAGTTTAAAATAATTTTGTACCGAGCAGATCTGTGATTACCTGTGATACATTTAAATATTAATTTAACAACACAACTGCAAAATCACCATTCCGGTGTCAACCTTTATCATCAAGCATCAACATGCACATTATGATGGTTTTTATGTTTAAAAAGATCAATATATGATCTTTGTTGTAGCTAAAATTTGAACATTAAAAACCTCATGACTGATATTTATACAGACAAACTGGTCAACAAAACAGAATCTATGTGAAAACCGGCATTTATATTTCACATTTAATTATTAAATATATTACACTTCTCATAAAGCCTGGTTCCAAATACAAACAATTTTGCTCATTAAAATCCCCAAATGTCCTGTTTGAAAATGGTACAATATAGTATATTACAGCTGAAATGATGGGATGTAAAACTATTATTAAATTATTATTAGTAGACCCAATAAGCCAGGTTCTGGAGCAGGTCTCTTCTTCCGCCTCCCCTACTGAGTCAGACCCATAGACTTAAATATGAAGATCACTAGACTGAGCCCCGCCCATCCCGTCCACTGTTAGTCTGTGACAGCATGGAGGAGCAGAAACAGAGACCTAACAAACAGCCTCCATAAAAACTAACAGATAAACAGCAGCTGAACCAGATCTGTTTCACAAATTATCTGTCATGTTTTTATAATAAATTAATAATTATGTTAATTTCATTCAACAATCATGTAAAACATCAGATTTATACCAGAAAAATATATAATTTATAAGTAACAATGATCTAAACCAGACCTGAAGTCAGCCTGTAACTTAGACTTTAGCTAGTTGAAAAATGATGACTTCAGCTAGTAATAAAGTATATTTATTATTTCTTCTTACCGTCATAAAAATAAGAATATTTATATTTACCAGTCAACAGTTAGAAAATGTTCTCTGGTTATAGGATGAAACTTGTCTCTATTAGCTAACATCTTCTTAACTGGTCAAGTTCCTCCAACAGAAACCTAAAAATACTTACATTTATAATATTATTTTACACTCTGTAGGACTAAATATTAATCAGAGGACAAATCAGCTGTAATATTTAATAGTTTGTGTTAAATTGTAGCATGACTCAACAGTGTTAAACTCTGTATACATGCTCCACAAGCTAATATCTGCTAACCAGTTCAATAAATAGAGATAACATCGACTTTATAAGATTATTTTAATTTTAAACTGCTACATTATGTTCTGCTCAGATCACATTGAGCTAAATAAGATCAAATCTGCTGACTTGTGTTGTAAAATGAGACGTTTTCCTGATTATCTTCTGTTAATAAATCCATAACACAAACAGCTTTTCTGGCATTATTTGAAACAGATAGATTATATAAACTGTAAAATATTAATAATAATTGGATTAATATTATTATTAATAGTTTTTATGATTTCTGCAACGTCAGTCTTTTATTTCTGCTCTGTTGTCAACATGTACAAATCCAGAGTCTTGCCCGTTTAGCCGATCACACGGTCACGTGGTTTTTGTGCACTCCTCTTTGGTCAGACCTCAGAGCTGCTCGCGTCTTTTTTCCCCTTAGTTCTGTAGTTTTTGGCTGCTTGAAAAATAACTTTAGGCTTTGGTCAGAGAAAAGATCGGAGGGTTTTTATTTTATTTTTTGGCTCTACAGAAAGATGAAGCCGACGGTGGATTGAGGTGTTTATTTCCACGGGATGTGTTTCCTGCTCGTGATGCGCATCAAACTGGACTGGCATTTTAAGAAAATAAAGTGTGGGGTACACCATTTATCATCGTTCCATTTCTTATCGTTCTGCTACACCTAACGAAACAATTAAAAAACTGGGTTAAAGTTTGAAGTCTCTACTTTTAGCTTGAATTGAAACTGAATCTCAGAGAAGGCGCACCTTTCCAGTTAAGAGCTGTTTAAATGGACCAAGTGATGCGCGGCAGAAGATAACAGTTAATTGACTGGAACATTTTTTAATCTAATAAACCATTATTTGACTCATCCCTACTTAATATTGTTAAATTACAACAACTAAGGAAACATAAACAGCCAGTTATAACAGATAGGCTGCACACTCCCGCATAGCGGCAGACAAATAACCTCTCTCACAACACCTGACTCCGTTTCTCTCGGTAAACACGCACCTGTTGGTCGGATGTTGTTTCCTGGGGCACTGTGATTAAAGCCATGCCTGCCTCCCTTCCCTACCTCCACCTGTCTGCTACTGTTCAGCTAACGTTAGCATCTATCTGCGAGGCTCGTCTCTCTCAGGGGAAGAAATCAATAAATATCTTTCCGCTGGTTTTTCTTCTCTGACAGCTGGTTTTTAAAAGTCCACCAGCTTCAACATCGTTTCCAGTTCTTTTTCAAACTTGTTCTAACAAAGAAATTTATTTTGAGCACCGCTACAACTTCTGCTGGATCAAAGTTTGTCGATGTCCAAGTCCCGCCTCCATCTGGTTTCTGATTGGCTAGTAGGCCTGTCTAGTGTGTTTAAAAAGAAATCTGTTTCTCTGATAGGCCCAGAGAAATGTCTGTTAAATTTGGCCGGACAGGTTTGATTTTATTTTTATTTTTTTCTTTCCCCTGGAGGAAAGCCAGAAATCCGGCACGGTGCCGAATTCCTACCAGCCCTGGAGATGGCATGTATTGCTTTGTTTCCCTTGTTTTAACAGTACTTCAGTCTTTTTAATTCTCAGACATTTAGAACATTTTATCTCTGAATCAATACAGACACACATCTCTATTAAGATGAACAGTGTACCTTTGTCAAAATGTGGAAAATCTGGGGGTACATAAGTCCTCTTCGGTGTCTGTGTTCAGCTACACGAAGAACCTCAGCACTGACCTGAAGAAAGAGAAACAAACAAGCTGGGAAAAGCTGAACTGAAACAAAACAAACAAAAAATTAAAATAAAAAAAGGTCAAGCAGCAGTCTGAGACAGAAAGCTCCACTAAAACCAAATATGATTGAAGGTGGCACTGTGACCAGCGAGGGCCTGAATGAATGTCTCATTTGTCCCTGTGATGGACTTGAGACCTGTCCAGGGTACAACCCGCCTCATGCACAATGACAGCCAGCGTTGGGCACAGCAGATTCATCTGAAGAGTCCCTGAATGGAAAAACTGGATGAAGAAAAAGTTGAGTGGATTGTTCTCTCTGTTTTGATGTACTTCAGTATATTTTCTGTGTATTTCATTATGTTGTCAGATTTGTCATGTAGACTTATAGGCTTGACGACAGTGTTGTAGTACTTGACACCAGTCTTGGTCTTCAGATCACTTTTTGATGGTCTTGTCTTTGACTCGACAGCATTTATACTCGGTCTTGCCTCGATCTCAGACATTGAGGACTCTGAATTTTATTTCAAAACCATTCAATACCACAACTTTGGAAATTAGGGGTAAATGGTAAATGGACTGTACTTATATAGTGCTTTTCTATCCATCCAGGACAGTCAAAGCTCTTCACACTACAATCTGTGCCCTCATTTACCCATTCACACAGCACTCTATTAGGTCTCTACAAAGCTAACGTATACAATCATCTATGGAGACTAATCAGTGCCAATAACATTCATACACTGATGGGACACACATCAGAGGCATTAGGTGTGAAGTGTCTTGCCCAAGGACACAACAACTGAGACAGCTGGACGGGGGATCGAACTGGCGACCTTCCGGTTCCAGGACAACTCCCCTAACCACTGCCACAGCCGTCCAAAAACAATAAAAAAAATAAATAAAAAAAAATCGATTCACATCAGAATCGTGATTCTTATTTTCAAAGAATCTGAATCAATTTAAATTGTCCCAAAATCGATCGCTGTCAGCCTCCATTTAGTAACTACGTGGGATGTCCCGACGGCACCTCGCAGCTGCTTCTGTAACGTTTCCATCCACAGAAAGCATCCAAACAAAGAGGAAACTACAAAACTGGAGGAAATAGAGATTGAGCTGTCACTGTCATTGAATGCAAAGATTCAGGCTCTCTTTGGTTTTTACTGAATGAGTGAGTTTGATTTGAGCCTCACTGTGTGCAAGGTTTGCAAAATGAAGACGAAGCACTTTGGGAACACAACAAATGGGTTCACATTATCAGGTTTGAATGAAAAATCGATTTTGKATCAAATCGTGGCCCCAAAAATCAGAATRGAATAGTGAGATTGTAAAATATTCCCACCACTATTGGAAATATCACTAAATAGCCAGATTATTGTCCAGTTTATTTGTCAACATTCTTGATTCCATTGGATTTAAAACATACTGATTGACAACAAGTGTGTGAAGGTTTGTCAATCCAAAGACTGCTGGACCAAATGTCACCCCCAGCAAAGTACTCCAGAGATGTTCTGACCAACTAGCTGGAATAATCATTTCAACCCTGCTTAAGTCTGCCACCTTATCCCAATCCTCCCCCAAACAGCTGCCTCAGAGGATTACAGGATTACTTGCCAATCAAACTCACATCTGTAATATTTTAATGTTTTGAGAAACTGGTCTTGTTATCACATCAAAGCCAGCCCGCCAAAATAAATAAACAAATAAATCACTGATGATGAAGAAATTAAGAAACTAATATTAAGTTCTTTTTTCTACTGAAGTGATTTAAAAAAAAGCCAGCCCGCCACCTTTGCTTGATCCTCTCAGTTTGAATAGAGAGAAAAGATTAAGGACAACATAACTATGATGTACACTGTGCAGAGTGACCTGGAAATATATACAGTGGAGTGCAAAAGTTTGGGCAGCCTTGTTAATTTTCCTGATTTACCTTTAATAATCATTGATTGTTTGGATTAAAAAAAACTGTAAAATATATCATATAGGGAACAAACACAGTGATATTTGAGAAGTGAAATGAAGTTGAAATAATTTACAGAAAGTGTGCAATAATTGGTTTAACAAAATTAGGCAGGTGCATAAATTTGGACACTGTTGTCATTTTATTGATTTCAAAACCTTTAGAACTACGGTAATTATTGGAACTCAAATTTGTTTTAGTAAGTTCAGTGACCCTTGACCTCCATYCATAAGTGGCTCCAACTATGAGAAAGGGTATTTAAGGGGGGTAATTGTAAGTTTTTCTCCTCTGCATCTGCTCTGAAGAGTCACAGCATGGGAGTCTSAAAACAACTTTCAYATGAGCTGAAAACAAAGATWGTTCACCGTCATGGTTTAGGGGAAGGATACAGAAAGTTATCTCAGAGATTTCAGCTTTCAGTCTCCACTGTCAGAAACATTGTGAGAAAATGGAGGACCACAGGCACAGTTCAAGTCAAGGATCGAAGTGACAGACCAAGAAAAATCTGTAATAAACAGAAGCGAAGGATGTTGAGAACAGTCAGAGTCAACCCACAGACCAGCACCAAAGACCTACAACATCATCTTGCTGCTGATGGAGTCACTGTGCATTGTGCAACTATTCAGCACACTTTACACAAGGAGATGCTGTATGGGAGAGTGATGCAGAGGAAGCCTTTTCTCCGCTCACATCACAAACAGAGCTGCTTGAGGTATGCAAGCCAGCTTCATTTTGGAATAAGGTGCTGTGGACTGATGAAACTAAAATAGAGTTATTTGGGCAGAACAAGGGCTGTTATGCATGGAGGACAAAGAACACAGCACTCCAAGAAAAACACCTGCTACCTACAGTAAAATTTGGTGGTGGTTCCATCAGCCAGTGGGACTGTGTGGCCAGTACAGGGACTGGGAATCTTGTTAAAGTTGAGGGACATATGGATTCCAACCAATATCAGCAGATTCTGGAGACCAATGTCCAGGAATCAGTGACAAAGCTGAAGCTGCTGAAGC
>NW_013954291.1:10749-13525 GCF_001266775.1 Austrofundulus limnaeus | reverse complement strand
CTGGCCTGTAGATGAGTGTAAACTGCAGAGTCCTGGCCTGTAGATGAGTGTAAACTGCAGAGTCCTGACCTGACGACGTAGCTCGTCTGTGCTGGTTCATTCTTTTAACAGTGGCTGTTTTGTTTCCCCAATGTATGACTGATCACAGTCCTCCTGACACTTAACAGCATATACTATATTGCTCTGTTTTTGCCGGGGAACTGGATCTTTGGGGTGAACTAATCTTTGTTGTAARGTGTTTTGGGGTTTGAAAGCCACTGGGACGTCATGTTTAGAGTGAAAACATGAACATGACATCCCAGTGGCTTTCAGTGTGAGATGTGGCACACTGTTTCAGGCGACTTCTCACTACTACTCTCTTTCTTCACGACTCCAGGACACTGAGGCACCTGTGAAAACTCAGCTTATTTAGATCTAACTTTTGTTGCACGTTCAGATAAACACCATGGAGACAAGATAATGCCTGGTTTGTTGCTGCCTTTCTGATAACAGAGGACGCTGGAGTCACTCTGCTGTGCTTGCAGGACGCATGTGAACACCTTTAGCCAATAGCTGTCATMCTAATGCTGCACAAAGACACATAACTGAAATTTGTCAACATTACACCTCAATTACACACCAGGACCGACGTAATAACACGTTTTATAACAATAAAACACGTTTTCAATGTAAAGACATAAACTTCTTTGTGTTTTACCAATATCTTTAACATCTGAGAATTCAAGGACAAGGTGAAAGTAACAATTCACACCTGAGCTACCAGCTGGATTTTCCATTCCTCACCTGAGGCAGAGGGGGTGTGGTTATGTCCATGTGACTTCGCGTCGCCATTGACAACAGTGACGGAATGTTTGACCCACTCCCGTTGCCTTGGGAACCGTCTGCAGAGGCTGAACCCCCTCTTCCAACAGGATCCTCCCACCGAGAGGATTTGTCTGTCAAATGGCTGTGGAACGAGAAACATGGTTACTTTTTTACTCATCCTGGTCTGGATCAGATTATCTGATCTATCTGACCACAACATTAACAATAAACAACAACAATGAAAGTTTACTTAACTTTTGTTAAACTTTAAATGATACATACTAGGTCTGGGCAGTGTGACCTCAAATTCATATCACGGTATAAATTTAATCCCTTCACAGTAACGGTATATATTGCGGTAGAAAATGATCATGAAAAGCAAAGATAATGTAATTTTTAGAGCTTTTATTTGGCAGAAAACTGTAATCATGGTCAAAGCCAGTATTTTTGCTGTAGTGCAAATGAACATAGAAGTACAAAAGAATGTTTTATATATATTGCAAAATAAATAAATAAATAAAAAGTCTGTCAGCTCACAGGTCAGAGCGTCTCTTATCTGGTGAATTAATTATCTGATGTGCGCAACGTTCGCTTGCTCTTTAGTAAATAAGCCATTTTATTTATTTTATCTTTATTTCAACAGTCAACAGGCCGGAAAACAAACAAAGACGCTCCTCCCATTGCACGTCTTCAGACGCGTTCTGTCTGACAAGCAGCCAAAAACTGACGTCAGGAGCATTTTTGTTGCTCAAGAAGCGTTTGGTGGGAACACGGCTTTATATATATATATATGTGTGTGTGTGTGTGTATTCACCACTCGGCAGACACAACAACAATCTATAAAGATCAATAAAAAATATAAAAGAATAAACCGTTGCTAGTATAGGAAACAGCGCCCCCTATATTTCCGGTTTGCAATGGCGCCATTTCCATATATGGTATGGCTCGGGCCTCTGGCACGAACCCGCCCCTTATGTTTTGCTGCAGCGAGGTGTAGTTGAAACATACTTGAAGTCCCCTACTTGAGGCAGAACTTCACTCCCAGTGAGAGCTGGAGGTCAAGGCACAATGGTGCCAACAGGACCGCATCCTTCGCAAACAAACAGAAAGCAAGGCCACTGAACCAGACTCCCTCTTGTCTTTCATTGCTTGCTTTTATTGTGCAGGGACCAGAACATGTTTCCTTCTATCGTGCAAACGTGAATTGTGTTTTAACAATAAATAAACAAACCTAACGTGTTGCCTCTGTGTCTACCTCAGTCTCTGTTTTCGTTACACTTTAATATTAGCATTCATGCTATTGCTAAACCATATTTTCCTTCTTTTTCTTTCATCATGATCCTTGACGTCTTCCTGCACAGCTTGAGAATTCACAGCAGTTCTTTGAAAAACACTGCCATTATTGTTAAGTTTTACAACAAAATGAAAAGTTTTTTTTATGAAGCACAGGCAGTTGCTGGCAGCTGCTTCCACCAGTGGAAGCAGCCCATCAAAATAAAAGCGGTAACACTCGACCGTTTAGTGTAGCGACATATGGTTTATAGTAGGGCTGCAACAACGAATCAATAAAATCGATTATTAAAAGCATTGGCAACCAATTTCTTTATTGATTTGTTGTGTCATGCGATTTATGCATCCCTCGCCATGTCGCAGAGCCGTTTACGTCACCCGCAGAGCGTTGTCAGTGCTGGCTTCGGGGCTAAATCTACCATTTGTTTCCTCCTCTCGGCTCAAAAATATAAAAGCCCTTGTGACTGAGGCTCAAAGTTCTTTGTTAAGCAGCAAAAAGTTTCAGGACGAAGGAATAAAGACGCGAGCAGTAGTTCTGCCTCAGTAGGGGAGAGGGGATGTGGGGAGGAGGGGGCTGCCTCAGAACTGCTTACTGGGTCACAGAACACTGTTTCAGTCAGACAGAACCAACAAGAAGGAAGCAAAAAGTAAAGAATTAGAAAAAAATCATAAATACTAAATG
>NW_013954291.1:8775-10739 GCF_001266775.1 Austrofundulus limnaeus | reverse complement strand
GAGACAACTGAGCAGGAGGAGTTCCAAATATAATGAAGAAATACAGTGTTTTAAAACGCATATAGACAGAATAAATCCTCAAAATTTCCCCCTCCTGCTGTAGAAAAGTTACGTCGTGTCGCGGGATGCGGGATCATTTCCTCCCTCCCTCTCTCCCACTTCATGTCGCGCAGAGCGAAGCCGTAGTTTTTTTCACACCAAAGTTGTCAGAGAAAAAACTTGTTTTTTTTTTTTTTTTTTTTTTTATGTATTGTTACCCAGAGGTGACAAAAAAAAGACGTGGAGGTTCATTCAGACATAAATCCATCTTGCTAATGTAGCCTAAAGTCTGCGTCTGCTCTGATGATAAAGACGACAGCGCAGCAGAGCAGCAGTGGGTCAGTTCAACAGGCAGAAGCTCATTATATGGCAGGCAGATGTTACATTTATTTGGCATCACCACATTTACATTCCAGTTATCTGAAATTGTTTTATGACAGGACTATGTGCAGCTTAAGTTCCTGTCACATTATAGTATTTTAGGCAACATTGAATTTTTTTTTATGTCTAAATGACTAATTTTACTTGAAGTACTGGTTATAACATCCACTTTATTTTGATATTGTTGAAAATTTGAAAAATGTTTTTGTTTGTTGTTGAAACGGTTTTACAATATGTATATATATAAAACATTCTTCTGTTATGTTCATCTGCACTACAGCAAAAATACTGGCTTTGATTATGATTACAGCTTTCTGCAAAATAAATGCCCTAAAAATTACATTATCTTTGCTTTTTATGATAATTTTCTACCACGATATATACTGTTACCGTGAAGGGATCCAATTTATACCGTGATATGAATCTGAGGTCATACCGCCCAGCCTTAATGCCAACATGCAACATGTTTCATACTTCAGTAAATGCTCTGGTTCTCATTTATGTTAAGCATGTAAAATGTGAAACTGGTGCTTTACTTTGGGTTGTTGTCACTTGGTTCATCTCCATCTGATGATGAAGAGGGAGACGGAGAGGGACCAGACTGAGTGCTAGTGTGATGATTGGGTAACCGACTTCCCCCCTGCGTTGAGTCGTACGGAGCTGACCAGTCAGAGAAGCCCATTTTGGTCGTCAGTGAGTCGTTGCAGTCCTGAGATGGCTGCTGAGGCGTGTGGAACAGTGGGGCGGAGCCAGGTCCAAACGGAGCATTCTGAAAAGGTGGCTTTAACCCTGGACCCTGGGGTGGAAGAAACTTGGGTAGGAAAAAGAAACAAGAGGACAGGTTGATGAATACYGCCTTGAAAAAGCACAGAAAGCACAGTTTTCAAACAGACTTCATTTTACTGAAAGCACCTACACCGCACTGACCCAAGACTACAGACAGAAAACATACTATTAAGCAGGTACTCTGCTGAAGAACCCATGCAAGTATTACATGTATTACACCAGTGTTTCTGCTAGTTCTACTGTTAAATTTAGGACTTTTCAAAACCAGGTTGCAGGTTCACCTCCTGGCTGAGGCCTTTCTGAGTGTTTACATGTGCACATGTTCCCAGTGCACATATGGCCCACATGTGGCTAGAGGCTAGAAACTCTAGTTTCCTCCCACAGAGTAAAACCATCTTACAGGTTAACTGGTAACTCTAAATTGTCTCAATTATGTGAGCTGGGGTTGACATAAAGGCCTTTAGATTGTCCAAGATGATGCGCACTAGTAATAGTTTTTTCTCCTTTCTTTAAACCTGTTTCCCACACCTTAATTTGGTTCCTCTGTACATTATAATTGAGAATAACACTCAGYTGGGGAGGACGACAGCTGTGATCAGTTTTCCCAGTCCATCTCAGACCCCTAGTGGCAACTCTTAACCACTTAACAGTCCTCTGGAGCAGTCTTAACTTTTTGAGAGAGTAATGGTGCGTTCACACCGAACGCGATTTCAGCGTCAGGAGCAGCAGGTTTACATTCAAATACTATGGTGGACGCG
>NW_013954291.1:0-8765 GCF_001266775.1 Austrofundulus limnaeus | reverse complement strand
GAAATTGAGTGCCTGCAGTCGGTGTCCTGACAGAGATATCCGCACCAATGCGTGGCAGCAACTCATCAGACTGGAAAACGTCCTGAAAGTGAGCTGTGAGCCTCTACTCTGAATTATCTGGTGAATTAATTATGAATTAATTATCTGATGAACGTGACACGTTCTGGCTCTCTGTAAATAAAGCAAAGCCACTTCCTCGTCCGACATTAAACAGAGCCCCACAGAGGAGGGAGGGGCGGGGCGGCTGTCGCCGTGCAGCGCAGCAGTCCTGCGTCTGACCTCAAAGTGCACAAGCTTCAAACTTCAGCGTTGGCTGCGATTTTGACGCTGAAATTGCGTTCGGTGTGAACGCACCATAAGAGTTTTTGATAACTTGCTTTTATACTTAGGAGGAAATCTAAGAAATTTTCAACAAGTCTAAAATTCTACTCTAAGAAGTTTGACAAATACGGGCCCTGACAGTTTATGAAATCAACAGCCTCCATTGTCAGCAAATCTTTAGGTTCTGTAGAAAACTCATTCCTCATCATAAGATACGGGTCGCATTTGACATATTAACTAATTGCGGATATCTTTGTCTTGAAATGGGATCTAAATTTGTACAATACAGGCTTTCTACAACATTTTAACATTGCACATCATCAAAACCACGTGACTGAAACCCAGCTTTTGTACGCTCCCCTGTCAATGTTTGATCTTTATTTCCATAAGACGCTTCACAAAATTCATCATCAGTAATAAAAACCTCAACAAGTTTGTCAGAGTTAAATGGTGTCCAGTTCATGCAGCTGAGACGTGTCATTTGCCTATTGCCGATAAGCCCACAGGCTTGATTTACAGGTCAGGTCATCACGGCTGGGTATCGATTCAGATTTCCCAAATTGATTTGATTCACAAGGGCCCAATTCATTTCAAAATTCAGTTTGATTTATTTTTAAATTAGTTAAGGACATCAAGCAGTAACACATTTACTTTGATATACAAGACATTCTCAAAGGAACTAATTCTGCAAATTGTAGACACTAATTCTAATTTGGTGCACTAGTAAAATTATAAACATAAAGGGCAAACTTGTTAGTTTAATCTTGAAACAAAACTGTTTCAAGTTTCAAAAGGTTTAAAAAGGAATTGCAAGAGAAAGTGTTGTTGGATACATTAGATTTTTAAGAAACTAAGAATAATTTTCTTAATCGCTAAGAAGTGATGGAACAAGGCTACAGGGGAAGAGGTGGGATAATACACCGTATTTTTCGGACTATAAGCCGCGACTTTTTTCCTGAACTTTGAACCATGCGGCTTATAGACCGGTGCGGCTTATACATGGATTTTTTTCTTCAGCCACCAGGGGGCTCTTATGCTCCATTTGCTTCAACCACTCGCTTCAAAAAAAAAAAAGGAAAAAAAGAAAAAAGCAATCGCTTCCAGCGCCGACTGTTGACCAGGAAGCAGCGATTTAAAGATAGTCACTGGCCAAAAACTCATAAAAGGGGATAAAACAGACCTTTTTCACGGTGGAATCTGACTGATAAAAACTTTGGAGCTTAATCCAGGACCAGTTTGTGGATAAACGTTGAGTGAAGAGCCGCAGACTTTTTTTTTCCTCATTGCACTCCCTGGGGAAGGAATCCCATGCAGTGATGTATGCTGGAGCGGGAGGGCTTTCCCACCACAGCTTCAGAGCCAGCATTACCCCGGGAGGACAGCGACACAGAAAGCAACACTGAACAGATACCGTTGTGTGACGCAGCTTTTCTCAGCTTGTTTAACTCTGACACTGAAGAGGAGGACTTCGATGGTTTCAGTGCGCCAGAGGAAGATGAATGAGACGTTTTGTTGGACCAGAAACTGTTAAAGAAAACTTCCAAAATAAGGTCAGTTAAATGAACCGTATTCCTCCGAACTTTAATTCCTAAAGGTTTGCTTTTTATGTTTTGATGTTGAATTCACTTTTTTGATGGCAAATTTGGGTGTACTGTTTTTTTTTTTTMGMMGMGSGGCTWWMWMMSSGGTGSGGCTTATATGTTAATGTTTGTGGATTTTTTTTAAAAAATGGCGGGTGCGGCTTATAGTCCGAAAAATACAGTAAGTGTTTACTTCTGCCAACTCTTTTGAGTGTATGAAAACTGTATATCTGTAATGTTTCTGTTACCATTTGTTCAATAAAACTTATTACCAAGAAAGAAAGAAAAAAAAGAAAGAGTACTTCAGCTAAAACATTACATCACTGTGAATTACATTAATGTTTCTTAAATTTAGAAATAACATTGGTAACAAAACTAAACGATTTTGTTAGACTGACATCTTTCACACATTTATACGTGCCGAGGTGAACAGTTTCAGTCAAATGTTTACATACAGTAGTTTTGGTTCGAGCCGCTCGAAACCCGCTTCGTTTGCTGCTACCGCGTCCGAGCGCAAATCTTTGCAAACATAAGTTGTCATGGCCTCTCTGTTATCTTTAAGTTCTGCTGAGAATCAGCTGTAATGTTAGTGATTCCTTCGTTTCTTTTGTTTTGCCCCAGACAACTTGTTGTCGGGAGCTAACGTTAGCGCTGACCATCAACCATATGTAAACCTATTGCAAGCCAGGACTGACACACAACATGGAAACGCGCAGCTTCATCACACACAACACCCATGGGGAAAAATCGATCTCATGACTAATGAATTGATTTTCCCAAATCTGAACGAAAATCGATACAGATCGATTATTAATTTTTTTAACCCAGCCCTACAGGTCATGTCAAAGGAAGAACTGAATCAAGTTTTTGATGAATGGTTTAAGGCCCACAATGAACAAAAACCACAAAGTGAAGGAATCTACCTGATTCTTTCCAAGAGGCATCGGTCCCATGTGGCCAGGTGGTCCCCCAAACAGAGTGGGTCCAAACCCAGGTACTGAGCACAGAAAGGCAAAAATACAGTTACAGTGCTTCAACTGGTTTCATTAAAAATGAATTCACCATTTAAAAATGACTACATACAGTTTACAACTACTCACAAATGAAAGAGGAGGGCCCTATATTAGGCGAGCGTGGCTTGGAGGCAGCTGAAAAATACTCCACAGCTTTCTTGAATCGCTCCACCTTGTCCTCCATACGTGACTGAAAATAAACAGAGCAGGATGTCGGCTTTTTGTAATAGAGTGAGCAAGTGGGGCAGTTCTAGTTGTGGAGGAAATGGTTCAGTGTATTTAACAACCCTATTTAGAAAAGATGCATGAAAGAACTTAAGCAGGTTCTAGCTGCAGAAACTTCATTTTCATTCTTGATCAACAAATGTTCAGGTTGATTATTAAATAATTACTAGTATCAGTCAGTTACAATCAGTTCGGCTGATTTATCTCTACCCATGACTGTAGCTACCAGATAGTAATCCTTTCCAAAAGCTACTACAATGACAGAGCAGGTGAGCAGGTGTTGTGGTTAAGAAAGAACTTGGTACATTACTGCAACCTTGTGGTAAAGTCAGGAGGAGGTCAGGTGCTGGTTGGAAAATAACCCCTAAAACTGCAGCTACTATCTTTTTTAAATTTATTTACTTTATTGTTAGTATTTGAATACCTCAATTCGTTCCTGATGTTTATGTGGATCAAAATCATACATACCCTCACATTCATTGAATAGAAATGACCCCATTTTTATAAGAAAGCTCAAATCTATCTTGTTTATGTATTCTTAATTTAAACATTTTTTTGTTCCTGCTCTGTCCACACTGGAGTTTTTTTCCTCTGGTAAATATCTGACGGTGGATGACTTATCAAATGTTCACCACTGAATTAGCTGAGTTTCATCAACAGTTCATATGAAGGTGTTATTCTTCTTGTCGGCGCTGCAGTGGAAAAACACTCGCACCATTGCAACACGGGTCGACTGATCATCTAACCACACCACAATGAAAACAGGGTTTATGCAGGTTTCAGTAAGTTTAATTTAAGACTTTTTCAAGACCTTTTAAGACCATCAGGAATGACATTTAAGATCAAACCAACACATTAATAGAAACATTCAAATGGTCCCAGAAATTTTAACATAAAAACCTTTTATTGCTATCAATTTAGGTATTAAAGGATATTTAATTTTAATACAAGAACGCAATATTATTTTAATGAAATGGTCATATCGATGAGACCTTCATAATGACTGCTGTGGACCGCTTCCAACAGAGTTCAAAAATCACTGATATTTAGCCAAGTTTCATTGAAATCATCCTTTCCCATGTTAAAACAACAAGCAGTGGACACGACTGAACTTATTTGTTTTTTGGGGAGATTAATAAGCAGCTGTGTGTGGGGGATTGTGGCGGAAAACAGGTTGAAAACATGGCAGTGAACTGTGCCATTTCTTGCCAGCAGTTATCACTGGATTTGTAGTTTAACTTGCACAAAGACTGGTAGCAAACTTAGCACTTCATAAAAGTAAAAAATATTAAGACTTGACAAAATAAAATTTAAGACCTTGGATGAAAATCTGGGCGTTAAGACCTTTTTAGGCCTAAAATTTAGATTTTGAAACTTTTTAAGACCCTGCATGAACCCTGGAAAAACCCCGTTAGTCGATGAATCTCTCAGGGATGCTGCGTGACATTTAAACATATAAGTCAATCTATCAAAACCCAATATTAAAAACAATAAACATTTAATCAAACAATCGTGTTGAGAGGTTTTATTCAGGAGATCCTTAAGCCGGGTTCCCACCAAACGCGTTTTGAGCAGCCAAAGCAGCCAGTTTACATGCAAAGTCTATGGTGGACACACATCTAGGAGCAGCGCGGCATGATGCAGCGCGTTTTGCCAGTTTAGAGCAGCTCGCAAGGTAGCGGTAGGATGTGGCAGAATATTTTCCATGCATGGGGCGTGTCCAAAGCAGCGGCTGCTCGAGTTAAAAAAATTGAACTTTTGGCTGCTCGACGCGCAGCAGCAACCAATCGGGAGAGAATAATTTTTCCACGTGACGGTTTCCTGAACCCGACAAAGATGGACAGGAGCTCTTTAGCTGAAATCGACCGTCTGCAGTTGGTGTTCTGGCTGGAGATATCAGCACTGATGTGATGAGACAGCAGCTCGCTGAGATCGGAACAAAAAAAAAAGTCCGTCAGATCGCAGCTCCTGGAGTGGTGAAACTAACCAAACAAACCTTCTCTAAATTATCTGGTGAATTAATTATCTTCTGTGCGCAAAGTTCGCTTGCTCTTTAGTAAATAAAACAAAGCCATTTTCTTTATTTTATCTTTATTTCACCCGTCATTAAAGACAGACCYGAAAATACCAAGAAGCTCCTCCCTCTTCAGACGCGCCTCTAGTCTGGTCCTGGTTGAACATAGTGCGTCCAAATGGAGGTGTTGGGAGCTTTTTTGCTGCTCAAGACGCGTTTGGTGGGAACCTGGCTTTACTGTGATGAAGCACAGATGCTGAATCAGGCTTAGTGTTGAAACATCTTTGAGCTACAAACAGATGCCAATTATCAAATGTTTGAAGAGCTGCTAAAAGGTATAATTTCTAAATATTAATATGGTTTTTATTTTAATAAGTTTTTTTAATCACCTTAAGCACCTGCTGATCATATGTTACAAACAGGAGTGTAATACGCTGCATTAAACCACCACAGTGCTCCTGAACTCCAGACTGTATTTCACCACAAGTCTTCATTCCAGTCATGGGCAGTGGAGTATTTGAATAAATTCTAATACTCCTACTTTAATCATTAGCAAAAATATCCAGCTACTCAAAGCACATTTATTCCCATACTTCACGTGAATTAACTAATGGTTTTTAACAGTAACAAATATCAGTCTGCAAACTTGTTCAACGTGTTCGTGGCTGACCTGTGACTGTTTGAAGACATCCCTGGCGATGGCGTCAAGGTTTCCCAGGTCTTTGATGGAGGAGACGAACTCTGAGACAGCTTTGATCACGACCTCACAGGGTGGCAGCACCAACTGATGGGCTCGCACCTGAGACAGAACAAGAACCAGCAGCTTACACGGAGACTTAAAAAAAGGAAAGGCAAAAACATTGGTGATTAAACTAAAAGTTTTCATTTTAAAGTACTGGGAAAAAAGACGTTCAGGCTTATAAATGAGATTAAAGTTTGTTTTATAAAACATATTACTGGGTAGGGATGTCCCGATCCAGATTTTTGGCTCCCGATACAATCTGATTTTTTTTAATGATTAGTCTTTCCGATACCGTTCCGATACCTTTATTTCCTTCCAAGTGACAAGGTTGGTAGTATTGAAGTGAGCCCTGATGTTCCCACCACGAGAAACATCCWGTRTGCAGATTTTGCAAGATGCAGTTTGATCATCATTGTTTTCCATTGAAAAGTGTTCCCACACTGTGGACATGGTTGCATACTTGTGCGCGTCTTGACTTCTTAACAGCAGTTGTAAAGCATGATGATGCTGAAAACTGTCGCGAAAACTGGATCGGCCCGATCACATGACTAAATCCCATTCTACCKGATTTTCAAAATATGGCCATATCTGCCACCAATACCGATACTGAGATCTGATTGGGGCATCCCTAATACTGGGGCCAAATATAAGAACATCTAAAGAGAATCAACTTTATTTTGCTTTGCAAAATGTCATATCTGCTCTTGGTAGGTTTTAGCTTAGTTTTTAATAACTTAAACACAACTGAACTTAACTGATTTATGAGTTTATGAAATCAAGTTTTAATATGAGATGTCAAACTTTTATTTGGCAGTCAGTTTCAAAACTTAAGAGGAAACTTTAAACGTTGTGTTGCTGGGGTTAAGACGGCTGCAGGGCAGAGATATAATCCTGCACCTGACAGGGGAAAGAAGTATTAATTTGTTTTTTGTAGGATACATTGAAACCTGACATACCAAAATTCATAAAGTCATCTTAAGCTGAAAACATTTTTCCCGTTGAAACTAAATGTTTCTGTAAAATACATTTTTATCGTCTTATCTATCAAACACATAAAATTATGTTTTAAACTAAAAAGAGAAAATTATTGCTGGGTTGCAGATGACGTAGTATTAACGACGTTGCAAAATGCAGTTTCATTATGTTAAATCAGCGTCAAAATGTCTAAATTCTGCAGCTGCAACTGTTGTTGCAACCACTCTAATGGGGAGAAATATAAAAGTTTTTTTTTCATATTTGGAAAGTAGTGTGCTAATTTAAAAAACTTACAGAAAAAAAGGCAGAAGTGGATGAACAATCTACGGATAAAAACAGGAAGTGCAGGAATGGACAATGCATGAGTTAGCAGCGACCACTTTCTAACAGGTAAGGATCATATCGTTTAAATCCTATATTCAGATATTTTATTGGACATTTACTCGAATTTGGGTTTACGAGAGCTAAATAAGTTATTTACAAGTAGATCCAAGCAAATAGAAATAAGGACACACAAAATAATTGTAGCTTTTAGGCTTATGAAAGCTTTCATGTGACTCGTTGTATAATAAGAGGTGTGCAGCACCAGATAATGTCAATAGCCTTGATGCCAGGTAGGTCCTGTGAAAATCAACACACTTTAGCCAGCCGGAATGTTGTTTGTGTTACACAACGCTACAACGTTAGCGCTTCCGCTAGCGGTTACACTGTTGATGCGTGTTATACTAAGTGCTATTTTTAGCCATGGAAGGAGAGAAAAAGTCCCAAAACGAGGCGTTCAGAAAACGACAGAAATTGTGAAAAGCSCGGGATAATTTAAAACTAAACAGAAAAAGACCGCAAAGTGCAATGCGCTGCACGTCCTCGATGTTTCTGCACCGGAACAAAAACAGCTGATGCATGTACCGAACGAGTCCAGGGTTAACAACAGGTATCATTCAATTCCCTTTCTGACTAATCATAGTGGCTACCTGACAGTTTTATTTAACAGAGTGAAGTTCTGTGATCAAAACAAGCCTGAAGTGTGCAGCAACAGATTGAAAGCATGAGCTGAAACACATTTATCTGTTGATGCTTCTGTCAACTTAAATGAGATACCTGGAGTGAATATTTCAAGTTTAAATGTATTTATAGAAAACAGTAGGATTTGTTTCCTTTTTGCTGCTGCTTTTTATTTTATGTCATTAGCCTTCATTTATTACTGCTGTCATATATAGCTAACCTGTCAAGACTAACTGGGAACTTAATAAAAATGTGAATTTACTTTTACTATTAACAATAACATTTGAACTCTACAAAGCTCAATGTGCAACATTCAAATTTTTATATTACCCATTTTACTTACTAAATTTCTAACATTAAAGATCACATTCGGTTTTCCAATCCATAAAAATTTATTTCAATAACAGAGTGCTTTTAAGTAATGCCTCCTCAAACCTCACACACATAAATACAATCAAGTGGAGCTTAAAATGCATGAATTAATGCAAGTGATATTGTAATTTTACTTTGATTGCAGCAGGATCATCAGCAAGTGCAGATTACCCCTTCACAATTGTATTGGTCATAAAATAAGCTTAAGTAATGACTGCAGAAGATGAGAATTTTTAAAAATCAGTTTTACTCGATTAATCTACAGAATAATCGATTACTAAAAGTACCATTAGCTGCAGCCCTAGTGAAAAGAAAGGATTATTTAATAAATGATGTCAACAGGAGGATTTTAATCCAAACATTGGTTTTAGTCTTTAATAGAACCACTTGTAGGAGTTCTAAGTAAAACCTGGTCTGATTCTTGAGAAGTCTGCAGCTTTCTCATAGGCTACGTTCACACTGCAGGTCTTAATGCTCAGTTCCGATTTTTTGAAAAAATCCGATCTTTTTGTGTGAACGTT
>NW_013954290.1:30056-36742 GCF_001266775.1 Austrofundulus limnaeus | reverse complement strand
AGACCTCCGCCAATCACGAGTAGGGCCGTCTCCGCCCAACTCAAGACCTCCGCCAATCACGAGTAGGGCCGTCTCCGCCCACATCAAGACCTACGCCAATCATGTGTAGGGCCGTCTCCGCCCACATCAAGACCTCCACCAATCACGAGTAGGGCCGTCTTCGCCCACATCAAGACCTACGCCAATCATGTGTAGGGCCGTCTCCGCCCACATCAAGACCTCCACCAATCACGAGTAGGGCCGTCTTCGCCCACATCAAGACCTCCACCAATCACGAGTAGGGCCGTCTCCGCCCACAGGACAACATGTACTGCCCCTACCTGAGCATTTTGCTAAATCACCAAATGTTCTGCTGAACTGAAACACTTTTGCTTGCATTTTGGTTCTAATTGTCCTTACATAGATTGATAAATAAATAAAAAATAACACCATGGTGATAAGCCTCTTGTAGCCACATTATAAAAACTAATAGTTTAGAAAAGCCGAACTTAAAAAGAAAAAAAAAATAGATTTGGGGGAAAAAAGACAACTTTTACAGAGCCCTGCAGTGACAGACATGACTGTGGCTTACCTCGGCTACTTTTGGTGGAACTCCATCTCCCAGGACTTCTCTGTAGAAGCACTGCTGGGTCATGTAATACGAGAGGCCACTGGTTCTCTTGAAGGCATCTTTCAGACGCTTCAGCTCCACATCAGTAACTGAAAAAACACAAACAGAAGCATTCCCATCAGCAGAGATAGGGAGGATTCCAACTTTTCATCTGAGATATTGTAGGGTTCATCGTCTCCTTGTTGCTCTTTGGGTGCGGCTAATAATCTGTTTTTTTGATTCATCACACTGGTTGAATGATCCTGAATAGATCTTCACTTGTCATAGTAGTAGTAGTCTTTATTTAGCTACTTATTGTCACAGTAGTCCATTTTGTTAATGTTAATCTCTGCTGTCACTTTGAGAGAATATAAATGAAAGTATCAGGTGAAATCATCCCGACTGCCTTTGAAATGTTTGATCTGTGTATAAATTCAATGATAAACACAAAACTAATTTGAAGAGGAGTTAGCATCTAGGGGTGTAAGAAAGTATTGATACACTGAAATATCGCGATATTTCATTTCCCAATTCTGTATCGATATTCTAAAGCCCTGTATCAATTTTTAATTAAGGTTTAAAACATCGACTTTCCGTTCAGCCGTTCATTTTTATGTTGTAGTTCAGCCTCTGGCCACTAGTTGGCAGCAGTGAGCCAGCCATTTGACTCCTCTACCTCTTGAGCGCCAGAGAGTAAGGGTAGCATTAGCATTGTAAGTAAACATTAGCTTTTCTTTTTTTTTCAGTATGAGTTTTTTTATTTAATAGAATTTTTGGACAAAAAAATCTCAATATATCACCTTGCTTACAGTATCGCAATATATCGTGATATATTGTATCGTGACCCCTCTGTCGTGATATGTATCGTATCGCCAAATTCTTGCCAATACACAGGCCAATTAGCATCTATGCAAACTCTTGATCAACAGTTAGCATTTAGGCTGGGAATTTTAAAAAAGGGTCATTTTCAAATTTTCGAACAAGTAGCTAAAATGACCAATGATTTTTATGTTGCAAAACATTTTTTTGTATTCTTGTGTGTTTAATTGTATGTATGTATGCATGTATGCACGGTTAGGTTCATGTCTATTTTTTTTCCTAATTTTGGTTCTGTATATTCCCACAATGAATTTGAACAAAACATTTCAGATGCAGTTGAAGTTCAGACTCAAAATTATTTTGCATAGAAATGCGAGGAACAAAAGCAGTTTTTAAATACAATCCCTTCATTTCAGGGGCTAAAAATAATTGGACAAATTGTAAATAAAATATTCATTTCTAATACGCTGTTCTAATCCTTGGTTGAAAAGCTTTTGTTCGTATTTTTCAGTCTACAAAAAAACAACCTTTAAAATAAAAGATTTATGAAGCTTTAGTGCTGTATGTTTCTATTTGTAGGTTTACAGTAAAATCAATATTTTGTCTCATTTCAACCCAACACCTCCAGCTTTCCAACAAGATCAGAACACTTCAAGCTCGAGTTCAGATGGAAGCWCAGTCATGAGAAAAAGAAAGTACAAGCTCTATTAACTCCAGAGTTTCATGTACTTGATTACAGAGCCGGCTCTTGGCATAGGCAAACTAGGCGGTCACCTAGAGCGCCATCTGCTGGAGGGGGCGCCAAACTGCAGAAGAAAAAAGTAATTATTTGTAATCCCTGGTTGTAACTCTGCTCAGCACCCCTTTCAATTAGCTTTGTCTTAAAAAAAACTATAATGAAGTATTTCAGGAAAAATAAACTACTCTACCCATAAAACATTTTCTCCCCCCCAATGCAGCAATCGCCCCCACCCTCTCTCTCATTTGATTGACATTGCACTGACTCGTCCTGCTCCGACACTCTGACGGGGGAGGGGCTAGTAGTGCCTCTCAGGTAGTGGTTTGTGTTGACAAACTCAATAACAACAAGTCTGTATTTTGTTGTCCCATACATGTCAACCTCTTCGGACATTTACCTGGATAAAAAGCCTCAAAAATCTGTAAATTTTGCAAAAAATCCATACAACTCGCACCCCAAGTTGGAAGATGGCTATTTAATGTTATTTATTGTTTTTAAAATCATCCTACAGGCTCTAACATGTTAGATAAAATTGAAAATGAGGTTTTGAAAAAATCTGTAAGGTTTGAAATAATCTGTGAGATTGCTCTATACGTCCGTATACCTGCAAAATGACGTAAAATCCTTATAACTTATGGACAATCTGTACAAGTTGGCATGTATGTTGTTATTTATTTGCTTTCTGGGACCTTGTTTTTAGGGGTTTAGATTGGGGTGGGTGGGACATAGTTCGGGGGCAAGTTGAAGCCTTGCGCTTCAACTTGCTTAGTGCACCAAAATGGCTAGAGCCAGCACTGTACTTGAACATAATGAAAGGATCTGGTCTAATACCAGGTCCTAAAATTCTTCAAATCTAACATCAAGTAAACAAAAACAAACAGCTGATTCCACTTTTATTAAATGAAGAAGAATGAGGTCAAAACATTACATGTCCAGCCCACAATCCAGCAGCTTGTAGCAGAAAGAACTCAGTAATGTTTCCTGTAGGATTTTAAATCTGTCACGTGGTTGTGGAGGACATTTGGCCCACTCTAACGTTGTTTCAGCTCAGTCGTTCAGTCTGGTTGAGGTTCTGGACTCTGACTGGACCACTGAAGCACACTGATTATTTTCTACTCCATGAGTTCGTGGTCCACTCAATGACTGTGACAAGCCCAAACCATCAGACCTCCACCTCCGTGCTGACAGCTGGGAGGAGCTGTTTGTGTTGATATTTTGTTTTCACCAAACATGGCGCTGTGCATTATGGGTAAACATCTCCACATTGGTCCTGAAATGTTTTGGTTAAATATTTGTGTTTATTGATTAAATAATGAGATGGTGGAAACTGTTGCGTGTTGTACCTGTAAGGTTGGACTGAAATGGTTTTAGAAGCTGATATCAGATCAGTGTCTCCTAGGTGGAGTCTGACCTTCAGTTTCATGTCTGCTTATATAACTTCCTGCTTGTTCTTCACAGTTTACTGTAAGTCACAGCGTATTTCACATTAAGCTACATAGAAAACTACTATTTACAGATACAACAAGAGCAACCAGTCATACTGTGATGTAATGTTACTTCCAGTATCAGCTGTTTACACTTATCACAGTTGTTCCTGCTGCACTGACATTTATCTGGAGGAAAGGAACTGATTCTGAATTTGACACCAACCTTAGGAGACAAGAAASTTTGTTTTGTCTTCAAGATAAACCACATACTGGCTGCCTGCTTGATAGGAAGGTGTGCTTCCCACAAAACACCTTAAAGCAGTCTGAAACGTGAAATCAATAAGTAAAAAACTGTTGTTTGAATGGGTAACCATTAAAGAACATCTGAGAACACAAATACATACCGACTTCTTTTTTTTTTCAGTTTTAGGAAGAACATCAAAGTCATTAAGTATCATTACCTCCAAACCAGTCTTGTATAAAGTACCGCAAAGTGATACTTGAGTAAAAGTACAAGTATCTTACCATAAAATTACTTTGGTAAAAGTTAAAGTCGCTGAGTATATTACTTGGGTAATAGTCTGAAAGTATCTGATATTTTTTTGTACTTAAGTATCAAAAGTAAATTTCTGACATAAAATGTACTTAAGTATTAAAAGTAAAAGTATTGAGTAAAAATGAGTGGTTAGATTTTCCAAAATGATATTTATTGGAAGGTGGCCTCCCCGAAAAATGTTTTTCTAAATGACTATTAAAGTATTAATACTAAAAAATTTAGGATGCAGTAATGTAGCTGTTTCAGATTTATACTGTATATATTACTACATCTTCAGTCTACATTCAGGACATATCTGTCCTGCTGGAGTGTGACATGTGTGTTGTGCAGCTGTGATGGATTGTGTACAAACTAATACAGTGTAAAAATTTTATATCCATATTTGTAGGTCTCATTCAACCACAATTCCATTCACTCTATCCAGGAGGCACAGTTTATCTTTACAGTATTTCTTTTAATAAAAAAAAACCTATAAAAACAAGCAAAAATGAACTAAAAGTAACAACTTTATACTTTTTGCCCTTTTTTAAAAATGTAAGGAGTAGAAGTAAAAAGTAGGCTGAAAAATAATTACTCAAGTGAAGTACAGATACCCAAAAATTCTACTTCAGTACAGTAAAGAAGTATTTGTACTTGGTTACTTACAACTCTGCTCCAAACAGTGCATGGGGGAACATTTACCAAACCTAATGGGAAATTTTATGAACTTAAAAAGTGGTCAGGCAACTGGATGCATATCCCTCAAATTTTGCATCTCCTGATTTGATAAGTGGAATTATTTATTATTATTATTATTATTATTATTATTATTATTATTATTATTGCACATTAGGGAGCTCTGCGAGCTCAGTGGTCAGTGCTGTGGTCTCATCATCCTGGTTTGAGTTGCAGGTTGCTCTTGAACAACAAAAATGTGTCAGCAGCTCCAATGTAAAAAACAAAATCACTTCTCCTGGACTGTCTAAAATACTCCAGACTGATTTTATTTTATTTTTTTTAAATTGGCATACTAAATGGAGGGAAAGGTGAAGTTAAAAAACCTTCAGAGCATTAACTTTAGTAATGGAAATGCAGCTTTAATGCTGCTGGGGATGGAAAAGCTTTTAATTCAATTAAGCCAATCAAACATGTACATAAGAGCCAATCACAACCTTTTTCATTACTCAAGGGTTCCTGCTGAGCTAAGAAACAACTCTGAGGCAGGAGGTAATAAAAAGTAACCCTGGCAAACCTAGCAATAAGGAACTACTGTATACTCAAAGGGCAAAAACAAAGGTGAACCCACGGTACATACTCAGTTTGTGGTCACTTCCTGTCTCTTTATAGCCTGACTGACCCACACTACAGGGACTTTAAATTTGCATAATAAGCCTCTTTCACAAAACAATTCCGCAAAATCACTAAACAGACTGGTCCGGCTTGAAGCTAGGGGTGGGCAATGTATCTAATATACTTGATGTATCCCGAGTTTTTCAATGTACGATGGTTAAAATGGCTTTATCGTAAACATTGAGTATCAATTATCATGCAAACAATAAGCAGCATCTCTGCAAGTTTAACTTTTCCAACACACTTGAACGCATCACTAGCCCCCTCCCCTAACATGCCGTTCTGGGTCAGTCCATTTAACGGTCACTGTTTATATTTTTGTTTTTGTATTTTAAAGACATCATATTTTTGATTTTACATTTATGTTAAAAGCACAAGAACACCTTTTTAAGTTTCAATGGTTTATTTTTCCCTTTCACTTGATGTTTTGCTGCTGTGGTTCATTTATTTTTGAGTTTATTAAAGATCTAGATTCTAGAGTGTAGACAACAAAAAGACAGTGGCAATAATTCCATTAGTGAAAAACTTATGTTTGACACTGATAGTTAAAATAAAACATTTACATTTGTTCAGATTCAGTATTTATATTTTTTGGATCAGTTTTAATCAATTTTTCATTGATTTTGGACGTATCGTGATATATATATCGTGTATCATGATACAGACAAAAACTCTTGGGATATAAGACTTTCCTCATGTCGTCCAGGCCCAGCCCTACTTTAAGCCCCCTCATAAGTCACAGGAAAAGCCATCCAGTTCCCGCTCACATGTACGTGTTCATAAATGAACCCAGCAGCACAGAACCTAAAGAGGAGTGGAGCAGATCTCAGCTGGGCTGAAGAGAACAGAGATATATTTATAGTGTAACGGACGTCTGCCTCATATTAACCAAAACAAACTGAATTAACTTACTTTAGTGATCCTGTGGTTCAATATTTTTAAGCTGGATACACAGTTACTGTTTTTTGTCATCTTTAATATTCCCTCAGTAATAAATGTGTTGATTAATCCTGCAGTCACTCACTAGCTGCGTTTCCATTGCAAATGTGCACAAAACTTTGTCAATATTCTGTTAATGTCGAAAAACACAGTTTTAGAACTGCAGTGTTTCCATTAAGTAAGAAATGCTATTAAAGTCACGCATGAATACATTTGTTCTCATGATAAGTCATCACAAACATGGCAGCGATGGATGTAAACACATAGCATGTTGCTACCACGACACTA
>NW_013954290.1:26094-29056 GCF_001266775.1 Austrofundulus limnaeus | reverse complement strand
AGACAGACAGACAGACAGACAGACAGACAGACACCCACAGTTAATGACAAAGTTTTAAACAAAGATGTTTTGTGTTCAGTCAGGTTTGGTACTCAGCTACTATCACACAAGTTTTATTAGTTGTCAAATTATCTGAGTTTAGCCCTTTCCAGGTTTGCCTGTTGATCACTCAATGATTATGTTCTGGGAGTTATGTTATGCTCTGTCCACTGGTTCATGAGATATTTTGCTGACAGTGCAGGCCAGAACCAACACAGAAAGGTGCAAAAAAGCATTATCGCCACCTCAGCAGCAGGTGATAAGTACAGATGGGTGAGATCTATAAAATCATTAACAAGCAGAGCCTCTTYGTGACGAACACGCTGACAGAAATCAAACGGACAGGTGAGTCTAACTTGTTTTAAAGCTCATGACTGTCCTCCTGAATCAATGTGTAACAGCATCTCATTACCTGGGAGCTGGACTGGCAACAGTAGAGAGCAAAGTGCACCCAGCAGGAGGAGATCTGCTTCCTGATAAATACATTCTGCATAAAAGCACTAAACAGGTACACATTCAACCAAAACATGTCAGAAAGAACAACAAAATGATTTTAATGTTAGAGGAGATGCTAAGATTAGCTCAGGCTGTAGTGTGAACCAGCCTGTTTGTTTACAACCAGTCAGTGGATGGGTTTCAATCCAGAAATCACACAATAACACCATTAGCTGCCAACATTTTAGCCAGGCTGTAAATGAACCCAAACAGTGGAAGCGTTTCTCCTCCAGGAGCAGAGCTGCATGTCAGCTGTCAGCTCTGGACATGTTAGCTTAGTTAGCTAGTAGCAGCTAAAGGCTCTGTCAGCTGAAGCTAAGTGACCCACTGTTGTTGTGTCAGCTCAAACAGCCAGCACACAACATCTGTTCGACCCAATGCTAACCTGTCAACCAAGCCCTCCGCGGTTAGCCAGTTAGCAATGAAAAGAACGCGACAAGCACCAAACACCGTTCAAAAATCGGCTCATTTAACAGGACCTTCCATAGGCAGACACATAAGCATCATAAAACACCCTTCAGCACCATTTGTTCATAACATGAAACAATAATTAAACTCAGGGAAAACTTGAGGCTAACTTCAGCTATTTCAGTGAAATTATAAAAGCTTTARTTACTGAATAATGCTTTCTACTATAGCCTAACGTAGTGCATTTTGTTGGCAGATGACTGCGGAAAACACAAGACTTAGCTACAAAAAACTTCTTATATGTCCAAAATCCTGCCTCTTTTCCGATTTGTATCTAAGCCGAAATGATTAAAGGACCCCAGAAGTTCAGTTGAAAATATTTATTCAATATTATCAGGCGCCAGTCCAGCAAAACAAGCGAGTCAAACGAAAGCGTCAGAATTTACCGGGCGGTCAGGATGTTGTAGCAGGTTAGCTAAGGGCAGGCAGGAAGCTAAGCTAACCGAACTACGGCGGATTTGGCTCCTTGTTTTCGGCTTACCTCTCTTGACAGCCTCGTCATACGGCAGGAAACCTATCCTCGACTCTTTAGCCCCCATGCTCCCTTCATTTCATGACAATGTGAGGCAATAATAAGCGGTACAATCCCAGTGGCTCCGAGCTGCCTGCTGTCCTCCGTTAATGTGGAAGTAGGTTTGACGGTGCGTCTGTGAACGCCTCTGTTCAGTCACATGATCTCGCTGTGTGGGTCAATTGATCAGAACCTTGCTTCCAGCGCCGGTAAGCAGAACCGAGGTATGGTGATCCTCCCGTTCAGCTCCAGGGAGCCCGCAAACGGAGCGTCGTCTTTTATTGAAGTGCGAAGTGGTTGGTTGTGTTTTGATGTTAGCAGGGAGAAGCGCCTCCTGCACTGAACGCGCCTGTCCGCACCACAGCGACACCTGGCGGCGAGGCACGAACACTCACYGGTTCCAGGATCAGGAAGCGCCGTGTGCCACGGATGTAACACCACAGTTATGTACAATATCTATGTGTAACACCACAGCAGCACCGTGGTAGCCGGGTAGGGATCGGGTCCGTATGGGATAAGGCGGCTCCCTCCAGAGATGGGTCTCCCTGTCATGCTGTATTGGCCGAATGTGATCGGTGAGAAAATCACTTTTTGTGTTACGAGTCGCTTTATTTGTCACACCACGGTAACCTTGCCTTTAATGTAGACATAAATAGGCAGCTAACCTAAATGAGCGCAGTTAAATGTTAGAAGGGTATCTCCCAGGAGGCAGACTGGCTGTAGGACCTGCATGTGATTCTGCAGGGGTGTTAATAATAACAAGGTGTTTGTCTTTCAGGTTACATCAGGATAAGCCTTGTGTTTTCTGCCTGGACGGCCTGGGACACACCAGCAGTGTTTGTCCTCCTGTACTCAGTCTGCATGGTCCTGGATGGTGAGACAGCTCAGTTCAGGTGTACTGTGTTCTGCTCAGTAGGTCCACTTTACCAGGACATGATGTGGGACAACGCAAGACTAACATGGTTTGGAAGTAGAGATGTGGACAAAGTTTTCATTCATCTTTAGAATTGATTCAGACATGTTTAGCATCTAAAGTCTTCAGAATACTTCCAGTCTGGAGCGTAAATCACAGGGAGGGAATTTATATCTCTCTACCCACCTGAGCGGCATGGTGGTGCAGTGGTTTGAGCTGTTACCTCTCACACAGAAGSATGCAGATTTATCTCCCAGCCTTTCTATGTGAAGTTTAATAGTTCTCCGTGTACACATGGGTCTTTTATGGATACTCTGGTGTCCTCACACAAACTAAAAACATGCATGTTAGGTTTATGTTAGATTCATGTTAAGTTTGATGTTAGGTTCAAAGGTTCATGTTAGGTTCATGTTAGGTTCATGTTAGGTTCATAGGTTTATGTTAGGTTCATGTTAGGTTCATAGGTTTATGTTAGGTTCATGTTAGGTTCATAGGTTTATGTTAGGTTCATGTTAGGTTCATGTTAGGTTCATGTT
>NW_013954290.1:24038-25094 GCF_001266775.1 Austrofundulus limnaeus | reverse complement strand
ATCCATCCATCCATCCATCCATCCATCCATCCATCCATCCATCCATCCATCCAACCATCCATCCATTATCTATACCCATTTCTTCCTTTCAAGGTCACTGGTGCCATATCCAGCAGTCACAGTGTGAGGGGCAGCGTACATCCTGGACAGGTCTCTAGTCCCACACGGGGACACATATAGACAAACGAGACAAGCAACCATTCACTCTCAATTTAGAGTTATCAATTAACCCAACAGTCATGGTTTTGGTCTGTGGGATGAAGCCGGAGTGCCCGGAGAGAAACCACGCATGCACGTACAGAACATGCAAACTCTACCCAGAAAGATCCCTGGACCGGGATTTGAACTGGCGACCTCCTTGCTGAGAGGCATCAGCTCTACCAACTGAGCCACCGTGCCGCCCTGTTATCTAAAATGTTAGTGAGAGAGAATAGTTGTCTGTCCAGATGCCTGGACTGTCAAAGTGACAATATCCTGTGGAAACAAAACAGGCCCATGTCATCACACTTCCACTGCTGTGTTGACAGTTTTTTTTTTAACTCTGCTGGTTCCTCTGAAGGGAACGACCTGAGGTTCTGGTCCTGTGTGTTTTGTGTGCAGGAGTGGACGGATGGCTGGCGAGGAGGTTGGACCAGGTGTCCAGGTTCGGGGCGTGGCTGGACGTGGTGGTGGACAACCTGAGCAGAGGCATGCTGTGGAGCCTCCTGTTTCAGGTCCCGTTCAGAACCTGTACTCAGGGCTCAGTCACATAAATCTAGTTTCTTTCCTCTGAGGCATCTGGCCAAGATAAGGCCAGTTTTTAATTGAAACATGATCCATGCCTTCGTTACAACCCAGCTACACTGCTGGACCGCTCTGTATGCTGGGATCAGTGTGCCTGCAGTCGCATCTTTACAGACAAGATGTTTCCAGCACATTTATTTAATCTGCAACAAGATAACGTAATCCCATCACACCTGGTTTAAAATCTCTCCATCGGTTGTGATCTATTTAAAATTCTGATTAGTTCTCAGATCTTTAAACAAATCTTGCCTCTCCTTGTGTATATATATATAT
>NW_013954290.1:21973-24028 GCF_001266775.1 Austrofundulus limnaeus | reverse complement strand
ATTTTATATATTGAGAAACAGGGCTGCACTGTATATGCGGTAGATGGTAGAAACTGTACAAAGTTGGCCTACGGTAGAAATTTACCCTCTACGTCCTATCATCATTACATCATCACACCAGTGTCAACAGGGCTGAGAGTGCAGAGACAACTGAGCAGGAGTTTGAAATATAATGAAGAAATTAAAGCGTTTTAAAACACATAGAGAGAATAAATCCTCAAAATATCCTCCCTCTGTAGAAAAGTTACGTCATGTCGTTGGATCATTTCCTCCTCTCCTCTCCTCTCGCTGCACGTCATGCAGAGCGAAGCTTTAACTACCGTAGTTTTTCACACCCAATTGTTGGAGAAAAAAAGTGTTTTTTATGTATCCACCCACAGAGATTATTTTAAAAAAGACGTGTAAGTTCGTTCAGTCATAAATCATCTTGCTAATGTAAAGTCGGCTTCTGCTTTGATGATGAAGATGATGAAGATGAGTGCGCAGCAGAGCAGCACCTGATAAGTTCAGCAGGCAGATATTAAAACAAAAATGTTGGGTTTAATTAAGATTACAGTTTTCTGAAGAAAAAAAAAGCTCTAAAAATTACATTATCTTTGCGTTTTATGATAATTTTCTACCGCGATATATACCGTTACCGTGAAGGGGTTCAATTTATACTGTGATATGGATTTGAGGTCAAACCGCCCTGCCCTAATATGAGCTGACATACCTGCCCGTTCTCCACGGTCTGCTGATGGTTGACAGTTTGGTCATTTCTGTCAAAGCAGCGTGACACGAATGTGTGTGTTTCAGTGGGGTTGGCTGGTGTCCTCAGTGGAGTGGTGTGTGTTTGTGTGTAACCACCACACCAGAGGAGAGCAGTGGAAGAGCAGCTTCAACAACAGTCCTCGTCTGATCCGGGCCATCATGGCGAACGGTGAGCAGTGTGCTCCTGGTGCTCCTGGTGCTCCTGGTGCTGTGTGAGGTAAATAACTGTCTGTGCTGTCAGGGTTCCGGACCCCTCTGGGTGTGTGGGTGGTGAGTGGGCTGCACTGCCTCCCCCTGTGGCTGTACGCGCACCGGAGCGGGGTTCTGTCGGACCACCTGGACCTGCACCCTTGGACCCAGGCTGTGGGAACAGTGCTGCTGGCTGCAGGGCGTCTGTTGGCTCTGTCAGCTGAGGTACTGCAGGAGCTTCTGCTCCATCACTCAACATGTCGGGGTCATCGTCACCCCCCTACTAAAGACAAAACAACCTGTCTTTGGATATAAATCAGAAAAAGGAATGATTAGGTCGTCAAATGTAAAGGTTTGACCAAACGGACTAAAACCACATCATGAAATCATCTGAATCTAATATTACAGCATGAGAGCTGGTGCAAGATCTACATACAGTCCATCAGAAGAAATGTTAGGTTAAATTACTGTAAAAGTCTTTATAAGTCAGCAGCACCTGCTGATCCTGTGAACTGTGTCTCTACAGACGTGGTGTATCTGGACACACATCAGCTTCCTGCTAAATGATGAGCCTGAGGAGAAGAAAGTGTGAGCTGAAGCTGTTACAGGCCCACTCTGCTGTGTTACTGTCATTTTCACCTTTTTGTTCGTGCTTAGAAAATAAAACAGTTTGTGACGGTTTATTGCTGTTTTATTGTTATTTATTTTGAATAATTAAGTTGGGTGCCAGTCAGGTCTCCCTCCTGACCTGTAGGATGTTTTTTAACCAGCTTACTGAGATTTTTACTGTTTTATACAGTGTATATGGTTTCGAATTATTTTAATTTTTAACCTGTCACACCAGGACATGTAGATTAGATAAGAAAATAGAACTACACACCCTCGACGACGGAGTGCGACGTGCAAAAGTATTCAGCCCCCTTTTCCCTGAGTGCAACCAATTGCATTCAGAAGTTGCCTGATGACTGCTAATGACTCAAAAGGATATATTTATGTTTGTGGTTGTAATGTGACAAAATATGGAAAAGTTCAAGGGGTATGAATACTTTTGCAAACCACTGTAGTTGTAACATTAGACTTTAATTAATAAACATGTTTTAACTGTAAAATAAAGAC